>NC_059435.1:7583265-7865765 GCF_021028975.2 Sphaerodactylus townsendi | reverse complement strand
ATTAGCAGCACTTTAGTTTTTCCGACAATTGCGTCTGCCATTTTGTTTCTCGGGGCACACAAGTCTACAAAATGGCAGGTGCAACTGTAGAAAAGTGAAAGTGTTGCTAATAGCTGTCCAGAGCAATAAAAAGGTGTTTTAATCAAAGTGCTATGTTTACTGGGGCAGACAATAATGGTTTTGATGAGGCCAGATCTTCTTAAAAGAAGATCTTGGGGGGAGGGGGACAGGAAGATGTGGCCGTTTGATTCACATCTTCCTCTCATCTTTTCATGAGAATGGGCATAGAAAAGTCTACTGCAACCATGAACTAGTCTCTCCGAGCATCTGCTTTCGTTTCCTTAAAAAAATAAGGGAACAATCACAAACCGATCTATTCAGAAGTCATTCCTATTTTATTTAGTGGTGCTCTGGGGAATTCAGATTAGCCTGTGCACTCCCACACACGCCAGCTGGGTGACCTTGGGCTAGTCACAGCTTCTCGGAGCTCTCTCAGCCCCACCCACCTCGCAGGGTGTTTGTTGTGAGGATGGGGGAAGGGCAAGGAGATTGTCAGCCCCTTTGAGTCTCCTGCAGGAGAGAAAGGGGGGATATAAATCCAAACTCTTCTTCTTCTTACTCCCTGGAAACTGTCCTTAGGATTGCAGTCAGGCAGCCCCATTCAAACAGCAGGGTGCCCAGCTATGGCGCTGTGCCTGTGCCCCGCTGCTGCCCCCAGAGGCTTCCCGGTGGGGAGGCTTGAAAAGAGCCTCTCCACCACTGAGAAGCATCTACAGGCCTCAATAGACCTATGCCACCTAAAAGGGTGGCTTAAGTCTAAGGAACGGCCCACCAGCATAAAGCCAGCAAAAGCCAGGAGGGAGTTGACTAACGTGGCTCACCCTAGCTACACTGGCAGGGGCCCTGGGACACTGGTGCAGTGTTCATCACTGCGTTCCAGCACTGCGTGGGGGGCCGCGGTGGCCATCGCCAGCAGGATCACCCCTCTGCCAGGGTAAGTGCCCTGGGAGGGCAAATCCATCAGCATGGCGGTGGGCCACTCCCAAGAGCGGATTTGCCCCCCACCCACGGCTTGTGGGTGGGGCTTAGTCTCCAGCTCTTTTTTGTGGAACTACATCTTTCCTTTATAGCTCTTCAACAAAAATGGCGACAGGTGGAAAGTGCACTGATGTGAGGCTCTGGGACATGCTAAAAATGCTAGAACGCTGAGTCGTTTATTCAAAGCACGTGTTAAAAATATCTACATGACCATCCTTGCCTTCTTGTAGCACTACTTGTCAATACCCACAAAACTCCCTTTCTTGAAAAAGTGAGCATTAAAAAGTATGTGTACAAACCGACATAAGAATCTCTCAGTCGCAGATGGGAAAATGGAAAATGACGCTGATAAATCCTGTGTCTTCTAACACAACATAAATACATGAAAGAAACTGAGTGGATATATAGGTCATCAAATGCCTGCCTTTTCTCATATCAGTAACGCAAAGAAAATCTTACCTGTTTGCAAGCTTGTCGACATTCTACAACAATAGCTAACTCACAGCAACCTAAGCCAACCCAGCCATGGGATTTCTTCAAAACACCTACAAAGAAAAATTACAAACATGTTCCAGCTGTGTATTTTATAGTGCTATACTCAGTAACAGACTTCACAAAAGGGAGCACTAACCAACCAAGGAATTTCTTCTAACTGTTATTAAACACAGAAGGTTTCAGACCTTTCAACCCAAGCTCAAGTGTGCTTATGAAGGAATAGGACCCGAAAAATTAAATTCCCCCTATTCTTTAATATATTTACTATGACATATGAATTGCCAAAAATAACAACTTGCTAATTCCCAGAAAGTTTCAGAAATTACTGTAATTCTGATGCTGGTGGGCTGGTGGCCAGGGACTGCCCGGGAGATACTGACGTGAAACATCAATGGTGGACAACACCGATGGTGAGAGACTTTGGCGGCGGACATCTACAACGGACACTCACAGCGGACACTTGCAGAAGAGCCTGCAGCCTATTTTTGGAGTCTCCCGATACCTTTTAGTTAGTTTTAGCTAATTTGAATGTTGAGATAATGGGAGGTTACTGTAGAACTTTGATCCCCATTGTGATATTTAGTAAGTAGGTAGTATTTTAGGTAGGGTTAATAAGTAGGTTATATTTCTAGATATGTTTAGTATTTTAGGTAATGTAATGTAATATTGCTAGTAGTTAGGAACAGTAGGAGCAAATGAGATGTTGGGTTTAGATTAGTTACAGGCTTCAGTTTATTATTCTGACACTGCATTGATAAATGTTTATTCTTAGGTCATGTGTGTAGTTTAGTCATAAAGTCGCCATCTATATTTGCCATTATGTTATGATTATCGATGTTTTGTTATTTGATATCTGGGATTTCTGATGTCGCTTATTGTTGTTTGAAATGTTATGATGTTTTGTCAATTATGCTTTGATTGTTTTGCCATTGATTATTGCTGTTGTTATACTATGTTTGATGTATATTATGTTGTACACTGCCCTGAGCCTTTCGGGGGAGAGCGGTATATAAATTAAAGTACCAATACCAATGCCTCGTTATCTGCTTTTCAGCTTCCTAGGGCAAGAACTGTAGGAGGCCCAGCAGAGTGGCTCAGAAGACAATCTGACAAAAGGATTTCCCAGCTATAAAAACTATAAGATTTCCCAACAGGCTCTATACACAGTGCTTCCACTATCTGCTAATCACTGTTCGGTCTCCAGTAGCTTGAAGAGGGTTTTTAAAAAATTCTATAGTGTAAGGGCAAACCGTTTTCTTGCAATATTAGAATAAGGGCATGATATGCTGGGATGGGGTGGGGCAGAGTCAGGAGCTGTACCCCCTCCCTCATTACAATAAAAAGTGCATCTATAGGAGAGAGTAACAAATACTGAAGAAGAAGAAGAAGAAGAAGAAGAAGAAGAAGAAGAAGAAGAAGAAGAAGAAGAAGAAGAAGAAGAAGAAGAAGAAGAAGAAGAAGAGGAGGAGGAGGAGGAGGAGGAGGAGGAGTTTGGATTTATATCCCCCTTTCTCTCCTGTAGGAGACTCAAAGGGGCTTACAATCTCCTTGCCCTTCCCCCCTCATAACAAACACCCTGTGAGGTAGGTGGGGCTGAGAGAGCTCCGAGAAGCTGTGACTAGCCCAAGGTCACCCAGCTGGCATGTGTGGGAGTGCAGAGGCTAATCTGAATGTCCCATATAAGCCTCCACAGCTCAGGCGGCAGAGCAGAGAATCAAACCCGGTTCCTCCAGATTAGATACACGAGCTCTTAACCTCCTATGCCACTGCTGCTCCTTTGCTTGTATTCTCAGGGAGGCAAACTTGTTGGGGTGAAGCATAGGCTAAATCTCTCTCTCCCCACACACAGACAGAAGTACACTGTGTTAGTGAGTCTGCCTCACAGAGAGGCAAACATAATGCTTGTACTTTGTGAATGAAGGCAAACAAGCCACTGTACACTGCGGGAGGCAGGACAGAGTCAAATGCTACCATTCCTGTATCTCTCAAACAAAAGTAGGGCAAAATTGCATGAGATGTGAGAGTCTTGTGATGAAAAAGGAATTAACATCTATGTGAGAAATTAACCACAAGGACTACATTTTTGACATCTCCTGGTGTCTTTAACAGAACATTCTAGCTGTTTGGGGGATATGGGGGGATTTTATCCACAGAAACATGTCTCCTGCTGAAGCTAATATAAGCAAGTTAAGTATGTACTAAAGAAAGTGAATAGATATAATAAACTTTTTCTTTGACGACTGAAAACACTCAATCTTTATATAAGTAGCTTGTGGGCCTTGAGCAGGAAAGAGCCTTTTGGGCCTCCACAGGAAATGCACAAGCAAGCATGCATGTACAGCATAGAGCAGCAATTCCCAACCAGGGTTCCGTGGTACCCTGGGGTGCCGTGAGCATGTCCCAGGGGTACTGTGGTAATGCTGCCGGCACCAGTAAGGATATGGAGCTGGTCCAGGGGGCAGGGCCTGCCGCAAGGTCAGCACCCACTTCCCACCCCCACCCCCACGCTTCCCTTCACCCTGAGAGGGGAAGGTGGGGGGTGGCAAGCAGGGGAACTGGGAGGGGAAGGTGGGGAAGGATGGCAGGGGTACCGTGAGATATGAAGAGTGAGGTCAAGGGTATCGTGACGTCGAAAAGGTTGGAAAACACTGGCATAGAGACAACCAGGAAAGAGAGGAATAAACCAGGAATGAAAGAGGACTCCAATTCTGTACATACAGATGAGCCAATGAGTACATTTTAATAATTCAGAGTAGCACGTTACCTGGCAATGAAGAATTTATACAGCTCCAAACCTCACCCTGAAAAAAAGAAATTGCTCAGTAGGTAGGTAGGTCAAATTTATCGTGTAAGGCCAAAGGCCATAACACTATAATCCACCCTCCCCCACAAAACCCTTAGCCAGGCAGAAATAAATGTAACAATAAAAGAAAACAAAGCAAGATTAAAAACAGTTTTTAAAATTGTCAGAACTGGGGCATAACATAAATTGCATCAAGATGAGAATTAAGCACAAATTTTCTTGGCTGCCAATGCCTACAATAAAATCATGTAGGCGACAGTGAACTTCATCAGATAAAAGATAAATGATTTCGTCTGTGCTGGGCAAGACATAATGGGGAAGATCCTCCAGTTCCAAGGCTCCACAGACACATACTCATTGAGCAATTGGTATATATATATGCTGATAACAGCCCACTAACAGGGGATTGCTCAGTAGTAAACAGAGTGAGGTTAGACATTTAGAATAAAAATGGAAGTATTTCTGCACTGCAGATTAGCCCTCTTAAATGCTTCAGATGTTCTAACACAAATAGTAAGCAGCCGTCAAGTAGACACCATCTACAGAACTTCTATTCACTTCTAGATGCCATAGTTCACAAAAGATAGACAAATGGAAATTGATTCCAAGAACAGCTATGTGACAAATGATCCAGAAGTAAAATTATGTAAGAAATGCAAGCTTGGAATGAATTGTCTTGTTTGCATTTGGTTATTAAAACTGACCCACCAGAGAAATCCCAGCTTTAGCATGCTATCGGGTGTTCAGCAGCTCCATTTTCTCTACCCCCCAGCTCAGTTGCTCTTCATGCCTATCCATTCAAGGCCCTTGTGGCCTTCCTTCAGGCCTCCCATTTTCTGTCCAGTAACTGCAAACTGGCACACAGCAAGTGGCTCAGCATCTGGTTGAGTCAGGAAGACTCAACAAGCAGTAGTAGCACAGCAATGAGAGTGATGACTGAAGTAACCCCAGCGGTGTTGAGGAGGAAGGAGATCTTGAACTTTCTAAGGACAAGAGCTATTAAAACCAAATGCCTGCCACTTCTGTAAGGCCCATTCTGCACAAGTCAATTAAACCGGGTTGGGCCCCTTTTAAAAAATGTTGGGGGAGGGGGGTTTGCACAGAACTCACCCCCAAAATGCTGCTAACCCGTTGTAACGGTCAGAACCCAGGCTTAATGAAACTCCCTAATTTTGTGAATTTTTTCATTAAACCTGGATTGCAAACACTTCCTGCTTGCCTGTGCAAACAATGGCAAGCAGGAGTGTTCAATCTCCATCTGTAAAGAGGGGATTGGAATGTGAAGGGTTTTTTTCTAGCACCTTTTTGTACTGTTTCAGTTTGCGCTATCTTTTGCTTGGCGCTCTTCCCAGACTGGTCTGGCCTTGCGTGTGAAAGTATCGGAGGAGGCTGGACCGAAGTTCCCTAAATGTCTGTCTGTACTTTTGATATTCAGTTCTCTCAAGGACTACGACCGATCTAGCCATATTAATAAAAATATTTCTGCTTTCAAGAAGATTCTATTGAATGGACTCAGTTTGTTACACCATCCCTCCACCATTATGATTGCACAGGCAGCTGCCATTAGAGTGGATACTATCCTTGCCACGCAGGTAGAAGGAGAGGATTCTTGCAGGGGGGGGGTGGGGATCTCAGCTGCATGGTTCGCACAGAAACACAGAATTTCTGTGCGAACCATACTGCCTTCAGCCCTTGGGATCCCAGTGATTCCGGCCGGCTTCTGTAGCTGCTGTGCAAATGGCGGCAGCGCAGAAACGGGTTTCATTAACCCATTGCTGGGTGTGCAGAAGGGGCTTAAGAGCTCCTGCTGTATACCAGAATGCTTGCCAAAAAAGAAAAGATGCCAGGCAGGCAGCAACGTAGAAAAAATAATGACAACAAATACGGGACAATGGAGGCATAAAAATGGCAAGTCCAAAGTTTTATCACAAGTCTGAGACTTTTGTGTTTAGCTCATGCATCCAGAGAGAACAATGTAGAGATACAAATATTTCACAATACTTCACCCACAGAGGAAATAATTAATAATTAAAACACATAGATGTAGTCATTCATTCATTCATTTACTACGCTGGGGTTCTCTCCAATGGAAACCCAAAGTCGCTGATGCCTTCCTCCTCCCCTCCATTTTATCCAAACACAACGCAGGTCACAACTAGACAAAAGGTTGAGATGTATCATCAGATCTCCAAACATCTTTGATTTTATTTCATAGCCACCTGGGAGGAATGTGTGCTGCAGATGATGACTTTTTTACTTTTTCCCCAATGAAACATTTTCCAATCAAAATAACCCTTCCACTCCCATGATGGTATCTGGGAAAGCATAAATGTTTTCCCTATGGGAGTAAATAGCAGCTGCAGGATCTAAATTGTGAACAGTGAGTGGGAGGGAAAGAGGTCACACACACATACACACACACACACACAGAGAGAGAGAGAGAGAGAGAGAGAGAGAGAGAGAGAGAGAGAGAGAGAGAGAGAGAGACTATGGGTACAGTTCTGAACAGAGTGCCCTGTACACACTTTAAGTAAAAGTGATGTCAAGACATCTCAACTAGTTGTGCCCTCAATATCTTATTTTACTAAACACGATTCAACCTTTCATTTTCATCAATGCAATTATACATACCATTGATTCTGGACAATATTCAGGTGCACGTTGTAAAAGGTGTTTCAAATGTGAATGACTCTTAGATGCCAATATCTGTAGCCAAAGTATTTTTAAAAGAAATATTGTATAATTATAAAAATACAATTATAAATTTTAAGTACACTATGCTCTTAAGCACTCTCTCAAAAACCCATTTGCATCGAAATCCCACAATATAAATGTAATTTGCTTCCAAACACTTACTTTCCTATTAAGTTCAAACTTTCCTCACAGTTTTCAAACATAAAATACATCATTCATAACTCAGTCAGCATATCAAACATAGTACTATTGGCATATAAAATTCACAGTGTAATCCTAAACAGAGTTATGTTTTTCTACATAAATGAAATAAATGAGGTCAGAATATTTAGGACTATATTTATACCTTATTGACGGAGCTAGCAGTCTTCCCGTTGGGGAGGGTTTTTAATAATGGGCTTATGGGGTGCCTTTGAATTTTTGAAATCTGACATTTGAATTTGATTTTAAATCTGTATTAACCGCTGTTTTTAAAAAGGGATTGGTAATTTATTTATATGGAAGTTTAATTGTTTAATCTTGCTTGTGTTTAGTTGTATTATGATTTGATTTTGTTGTGCACCGCCCAGAGCTCTTCAGGGATAGGGCGATATATAAGACTAAACAATAAATAAATAAATAAATAAATAAATTTTTAAAAAGTCTTACGGTGCAATCTGAAAGAGTTGTATGGAGGCAGTATGAGGGTGTGCCAACGAATGCCTCTTACACTGGCAAAAGGGGCTAATATACTAGCGGGAGGCAGCAGCAGGGCACTTTGTCGCTCTGTGGCACCCAAATATGGAAGCTATCAATGCACTGGTGTTCCTCTGCTGTAAGAGTCCACAGTGGTGCTGGAGGAGGCATTCTGGGGACATTCCCAGGGGTGACCTTTCGGCCCAGGAGTGACCCCTTTGGCTGGCATAGATTTACACCAGCTAAACGTGTGGATGGGGGGTTTCATGGCAGCCGGGAATTTCTGCAGTTTCCCACACTTCCCACTCTGCCCCTTTGGAGGCGGCACTGCTGCGCACTGTGGCATCATCTCTGGCTGCTGCAAAATTGTCACCACCCCCACCTCCACTGGTGGGATTCAAATGATTTAACAACCGGTTCCAGCGGTGGGATTCTAATAATTAAACAACCAGTTGTTTACAAGCACAATTTTAACAACTAGTTCAGCCAAAGTGGTGCGAACCTGCTGAATGCCACCACTGCCCCCCACCCCACCCCAGACTGCACTGAACATAAGAACATAAGAACATAAGAACAAGCCAGCTGGATCAGACCAGAGTCCATCTAGTCCAGCTCTCTGCTACTCGCAGTGGCCCACCAGGTGCCTTTGGGAGTTCACGTGCAGGAGGTGAAAGCAATGGCCTTCTGCGGCTGTTGCTCCCGAGCACCTGGACTGTTAAGGCATTTGCAATCTCAGATCAAAGAGGATCAAGATTGGTAGCCATAAATTGACTTCTCCTCCATAAATCTGTCCAAGCCCCTTTTAAAGCTATCCAGGTTAGTGGCCATCACCACCTCCTGTGGAAGCATATTCCAAACACCAATCACACGTTGCGTGAAGAAGTGTTTCCTTTTATTAGTTCTAATTCTTCCCCCCAGCATTTTCAATGAATGCCCCCTGGTTCTAGTATTGTGAGAAAGAGAGAAAAATTTCTCTCTGTCAACATTTTCTACCCCATGCATAATTTTATAGACTTCAATCATATCCCCCCTCAGACGTCTCCTCTCCAAACTAAAGAGTCCCAAACGCTGCAGCCTTTTCTCATAAGGAAGGTGCTCCAGTCCCTCAATCATCCTCGTTGCCCTTCTCTGCACTTTTTCAATCTCTTCAATATCCTTTTTGAGATGTGGTGACCAGAACTGAACACAGTACTCCAGTGCGGTCGCACCCGCGTGTGTTTTATATAAGGGCATGACAATCTTTGCAGTTTTATTATCAATTCCTTTCCTAATTATCCCCAGCATAGAGTTTGCCTTTTTCACAGCTGCCATACATTGAGTTGACATTCCCATGGAACTATCAACTAAGACGCCCAAATCCCTGTCCTGGTCTGTGACTGATAGCACTGACCCCTGTAGCGTGTATGTGAAGTTTGGATTTTTTGCCCCTATGTGCATCACTTTACATTTTGCTACATTGAACTGCATTTGCCATTTCTTAGCCCACTCACCTAATTTATCAAGGTCCGCTTGGAGCTCCTCGCAATCCTTTGTGGTTCTCACCACCCTACATAATTTGGTATCATCTGCAAACTTGGCCACCACGCTAATCCCCCCTACTTCCCGTTCATTTATGAATAGGTTAAAGAGCACTGGTCCCAATACGGATCCTTGGGGGACACCCCTCCCCACATCTCTCCATTGTGAGAATTTCCCATTTACACCCACTCTTTGCTTCCTGTTTCTCAACCAGTTTTTAATCCATAGGAGGACTTCCCCTCTTATTCCTTCATTGCTGAGTTTTCTCAACAGTCTCTGGTGAGGAACTTTGTCAAAAGCCTTTTGGAAATCCAAGTAGACAATGTCCACTTATCCACATGCCTATTTACATCCTCAAAGAACTCTAGTAAGTTTGTAAGACAGGACTTGCCTCTGCAAAAGCCATGCTGACTCTTTCTCAGCAGGTCTTGCTTTTCTACATGTTTTATAATTTTATCTTTAATGACAGATTCTACTAATTTACCAGGAACAGATGTCAAACTGACTGGCCTGTAATTTCCCGGGTCCCCCCTAGATCCTTTCTTAAAGATTGGTGTGACATTGGCCATCTTCCAGTCTTCAGGGATGGAGCCTGATTTCAAGGATAAGTTGCATATTAAAGTGAGAACATCAGCAATTTCATGCTTGAGCTCTTTAAGAACTCTTGGGTGAATGCAATCTGGGCCAGGGGATTTGGTAGCATTTAGTTTATCAATGGCTGCCAGAACTTCTTTCTCGTCTACCACTATCTTCGTTAGTTCCTCGGATTCGCCTCCTAAGAAGCTTGGTTCAGGTGCAGGAATTTTCCTCACCTCCTCTTGGGTGAAGACAGATGCAAAGAATTCATTCAGCTTTTCTGCAATCTCCCTGTCATCTTTTAGCACACCCTTTGTTCCTTTGTCATCTAACGGGCCTACCGCTTCCCTTGCTGGCTTCCTGCTTTTGATGTACTTGAAGAACTGTTTGTTGCTGGTTTTGATGTTCACAGCCATGCGTTCCTCATAATCCTTTTTTTTGCCTCCCTTACAGCTAACTTGCTTCTCTTTTGCCACCATTTGTGTTCTCTCTGGTATTCTTTATCAGTTAAGTTGGACTTCCATTTTCTAAAGACATCTTTTTTTTCCTAATAATTTCCTCAACGTCCCTTGTTAACCATGGTGGCTTTCTTTTGGACTGGGTGCTGCCTTTTCTAACCTGTGGAACACATTCCAGCTGAGCTTTTAAGACTGTGTTTTTAAATAACCTCCAAGCATCTTGGACATTTTTGACTCTCTTGATTTTTCCTTTCAGCTTCCTGCGCACTATCCCCCTCATCTTTGAGAAATTTCCCTTTCTGAAGGCAAATGTAACTACATTAGTAGTTGTCACTTGTTCGCATGCAGAGATACTGAATCTGACAGCATTGTGGTCGCTGTTCCCTATCGGCTCAACAACACTGACTTCCCGCACCAGGTCCTGGGTCCCACATAGAATTAGATCTAGGATCACATCTCCCCTGGTTGGTTCTACAACCATCTGCTCTAAGCCACAGTCATTTAGCATATCCAGGAATGTTCTCTCCTTACTATGACCTGAACATGCATTTTTTCCAGTTTATATGGGGATAGTTAAAATCGCCCATTACCACGACATTTTTTGCTTTTGTTGGCCTCTCTAATTTCTTTTTCCATCTCAGAATCCTCTTGTGCGCTTTGGTCAGGGGGACGATAATATATTCCTAATGTTAAACTATGCTTCACCCCTGGTATTGATATCCACAGTGCTTCTGTAGAGGAATCAGCTCCCCCTGCATTGTCTATTTTATGTGACACTATGCTCTCTTTGATGTAGAGGGCCACCCCACCCCCAATACGCCCTGTCCTATCCTTCCTGTAGAGCCTGTAACCTGGGATAACAGCATCCCACTGGTTCTCCTCATTCCACCATGTCTCTGTGATGCCCACTATATCAATGTCCTCCTTCAAAACTCTGTACTCCAGCTCCCCCCATTTTAGGTCGAATGCTTCTACTATTAGCATAGAGACACATGTATACTCTGTCTCTGTCCCTAACCTGGGATTTATGTGTTTTGCCCTCTAGCCTTTTGTAGACACTATCACTTATCCCATTGCTATGTTCCTCACTTGTATGTGGTTGATTTAAAAAACCTCCTTCTCTGTCTGCATCCCCATGGACTCTGTATTCCGAACCGAAGTCACCTCAGCTCCTGTCGGCTTTCCCCCAGGGATCAGTTTAAAAGCTGTTCTGCCACCTTTTTAATGTTGAGCGCCAGCAGCCTGGTTCCTCTTTGGTTAAGATGAAGCCAGTCCCTTTTGTACAGGCCTGCCTTATCCCAAAAGGTTCCCTAGTTCCTGACAAATCTGAAACCCTCTGCCTTGCACCACCTTCTCATCCACGCATTGAGACCCTGTATCTCCGCTTGCCTAGCTTCGCTTTCTTGGCGATGGAACAGGTAGCATTTCAGAGAATGCCACCTTGGGGGTCCTGGATTTTAACCTTTTTTCCTAGCAGCCTAAATTTAGCTTCCAGAACCTCCCTTCGCTACATTTCCCAATGTCATTGGTACCAATGTGGACCACAACTGCTGACTCCACCCCAGCACTGTCTAACAGCCTATCTAGGCGTGGCGTGACATCCATAACCTTCGCACCAGGCAGGCAAGTCACCATGCGGTCATCACGCCTGTCACAAACCCAACTCTCTATATTCCTGATGATCGAATCACCCACTACAAGGAGCCCCCCACCTCCCCGAGGGGTATCCTCAGTGCGAGAGGATATCTGACCACCAGCTAAGGAAGGGGTCCCATCTAAGGGAACATCTTCCCCCACCTCAGACTGGCACCCTCTGTCACCCAGACTCTCATTCTCCATGACATCTGAAGAGATGTCACCTTGGGAGTGGGACCCGGCTGCTAGGTCCCTGAAAGCCTTGTTTGTTGCCCTCTCTGCCTCTCTCAGCTTCTCCAGGTCTGCCACCTTGGCTTCAAGAGAACGGACACGTACCTTGAGTGCCAGGAGCTCATTGCAGCGAGGGCACACCCACGACTTCTGGCCTAGTGGCAGATAGTCATACATGTGACACTCAGTGCAAAACACTGGCAAGCCCCCATTCCCCTGCTGGCTTCCTGCCTTCATATCTGCTGGTCTTATACACAGAAAGGTTCGTAGGTATGGAAAGTTCATCTCTAAAAGAGAAACTGTTTTGTAAGTTGTTTATCCTTTGAGCCAAAAATGGTACTGGAGAGGGGGGCAGATGTTTCAAAGCACTGGAAAGATGCACACGCCCAAATTTTCCCTAATTCAGACAGCTTCTGTCATTTTATTAATGAACAACAGGTCAGGCAGTCATGAAGAACAAACTGAGACACCACTGATCTGAAAGTTCACCACTCACAGAATGTGATGAAGATGGAAACAGAGGGGAGGTATGGTCAAAGCATGTGGGGGGAAGCCAAAGAAAAGCAATTCGAGAATGTGCATGACCAATGGGCTTTTTGCACAATCAACATCATAGGCAAACTATTTAAATACAATTCAACAGTCTGTCAAATGTTCACAATGAGCAAAGCTTATGACCCAAACCCTAACTAACTAAGCATCTTTTATTCAAAAATAAAAAAAACCTATCCTACCACTGTTCAATCCCAACTGCTAAGAGCTATTTATCATGGATCAGATATCACTGCCCTATAAAAAAAGAGATAGAATAGATGCTGTAACTGACTGACAAAGAAGTTGACTGTAATGTTTTGAGAGGCACATTTCTCCCCATGCTGAATTAGAAGGGCACAGTGTCCTGTTTTTTTGTTTGCTTTGGTATAATGCTCTTTTGTAGACTGAGCAACCAGTATGGTGCAGTGGTTAAGAGCAGGTACATTCTAATCTGCAGAACCAGGTTTGATTCCCCACTGTGCCATTTAAGATGGGGATGCTTATCTGAGGAACCAGCTTAGCTTGTGCACTTCAACACATTCCTGCTGGGTGATCTTGGGCTAGTCACAGTTTTTTGGAGCTCTCTCAGCCCCACCCACCTTACAGGACATTTGTTGTGGAGGGGGGAGGGAAAGGAGACTGTAAGCCCCTTTGAGCCTCCTTGCAGGAGAGAAAGGGCAGATATAAATCCAAACTGTTCTTCTTCTAACAGCATCTTCCAGGGACCAAGGCCAAGTGAATAAAATGGTGCTTATTTCTGAGTAGGCCTACTTAGAATTACTCTCTTAACATCCACATCAACCACTAATTCCAAGCTTGACAGAATTAACTCAAATGTCCACAATTATCAGTTAAACACAAACAAAGAAAAACATATTCCACAAGCAAATGTTTAACCTTCCCTGAAGCAGGATGTAAAAAGCAAAAATGAAAGAAGTCTAAAATAAAAATAGATCATCTACAAATTAATTTCCTCTCAAATAATGAAATGTCAATAGCTGTGACTCTTTACTCGTATTGATGTGAACCAATTATAGCTTTGCAAGATGAAATCAGTTTCCTCACAACAATGGATGTATTGATGACATTAAAAGAACTGTATAAAGTTGTTTTCAGATTAGAGGTACTACACAAAGGGTTGGATCCAACCAGATTTTCTGCTGGTGAAAAAAGGAAGGAGGTGTCCTGTTTGATCATCACCCTCCACTACCAAAAAAACCCAATCCTAAGAATCATTGGACATGCATGTACAAAAACCATGTAGAATGGGGCTAAGGTACAAAAAGGAATGGGGTGAGATTGGAAAAAACTGGCTAGATCCAACCCACAGTTTTCACCACGACGATCCAAATAATCGTAGATAATGAGTATGTGAATCAGAAGTTCAGAACCAACATACCTGTTCACAGACATCACGACACATTAAGTTACCCTTGGCACGATGACAACATGATGCATCTGTGAGGAAAAATAAGCATATCAGCACCAGATACCTGTGCTCTCCTAGTGTTTTGATGAAGCACAAACATTTTCAGTTTCCAATCTGTAATCCCCCTGCATAAAGCATTTTTGAAATTTTTAAATTCAGCTATGCTGAGCAATTAATTCAGCTGAAGTATTAGGACTAATCCAACAGGCAACAAAGTCTGAGAGTTAAAAACTGACAATGAAGCAAAGTAGCCCCTCCATTGAAATGACGAAGAGAACTCCATATGAACATCAGTTTCCCAGACTTCCAGCAGACCACTGGATCAGGGTTCAAAAGTACTCAGTGGAAATGTCTGGCATTACACATGTAAATTACAAACCACGACAAACCTACTAAGTGCATGTCTGCCCCTACCCCTCCTTACTTAAAAGTATAGATAGCGTTTCATTTTGTTCTAATTGATTACCGGTATGTTGGCATTTCAACTGCTGCAAAGTTGCTATGTGCTCCTTATAACTCCATAACTTCCACATAGCACCTTATAAAACAATTAACAATAATCTTTTTTTATTCTTTTTTTTTAAAACAAAAAAATGGTTTAAAAATGTAAGGTACCTATATAAAGTCAATACAAAAAGGAATATAGAAAATAAAAGAGACCCAATTCATCAATTTCAAATAAGAAGTTAAGAACAAACAAAGATAAGATCTATGAGGAAAGTGAGAAAGAATATTAATGGACATTAAAAAGATATTACAGCTACTCTAACAGCAGAATCCTGGAGGGGAAGCTGAAGGGGCGCAGAAGGTGGACTACCCCTATGCTGGCATATCTGGGAAATACACCTGCGTAAGGACTATTTCTGCCACTGCAAAGCAGCACAACTGCACTTTTGCACACTGGCACAGCAGTGTGCTGCACCAGCATAAAAGGGGGCAGTTTAGAGGGTGGGCCTGGCATATTAGTTCCTTGTGCCCTCTGGGACTGGGTATGCTCTTGAGGATTTGGGGGATGGAGCATGAGAGGGGCAGGGCGCTTGGCGGAATGCACTGAGATTGAGTCAACTCTCCAAATCAGCTGTGGTCTCTGGGAGAACAGATCTCTGTATTTTGGAGCTGGGCTGCCACTCAAGGGGATCTCCAAGTTCTCCTATGGTCCTTTTAAGGTGATGGGGCAGGGGAGAGTGCTCATCTGCCTAGTCCTGCCCCTTTCCTCTCTTGGGCTGGTTCAGTGGCTTAACTCCATCTCCATTCCCCTAGCCCTGATTGGCTGCCAGTGTCGTATCTGTCAGGGCCCCACCCCTCACACCACAGCGGATTGCCCAGAGGTGGGATCCAGCCAGTTCTCACAGGTTGCTGAGAGTAGGTGACTAGAGGGGGTTACTAATTGGTGATTTTGCCATGTGATTTTTTGCCCCTCCTCTCAGCAGTAGTTTGCAGACCTTGAAGCAGTCTAGCAGGAGGTACACTGGCATGCGTGGCAGCCTGAACCTGCGTGCATTCGTTTCCCACCCAAGACACCTGTGCATCCTTTGCCACAGCCCTGCCCAGGAGTGCCCCGCCCCCGGAATGCCCGGCCACGCCCCCATTGTGCCCCGCCCAGCCCCATTGGCGCTATGCCACAGTTTGAATCCCACCACCAGGGGAACCTGTTACTAAAATTTTTGGATCCCACCACTGGGATTGCCCCCATGCTGCAGCTACATGCCAATAGAGGTTTACTTTAAATAGGCTTCAGTAAACTTTCAGTTCTGAATGCACAAGCCGGCACAGAGTTGAGGATGCTTAAGAGCACTGATCTGAGGTTGACAGTACAGTTGTACACAATTAACAAGAAAAACATTACAATGAACCACCTTACGGAGACAAATGAACTAGAATGATTACATTGACCTTTTATTTTTACCACCAAAATCACAGCTGACTCATGGCGACCCCTCGGGGTTTTCAAGGCAAGAGACTTCAGAAGTGGTTTGGCATTGCCTGCCTCTGCCTCCTTGGAGGACTCCCAGACAAATACTAGCCAGAGTCAGGGCTAGGAATGTTACTGGCCCAAGGTCAGCCAGCAAGCTTCCCTAGTGCAGAATGGGGATTTGAATCTCCGAGTCCAACACCTTAACCACTATACCACACTGGCTGTCAGCACACACACTGCTCACAGCTACAACAATCATGCAAAACGTTCTGACAGTTGACTCAGAAACTAGAATCGTATGCTAACTAAAAAACTAGAATCCAGAACAGTATACTGCTTGAGCAGTTTTCAAATGCACCTATAAATAGATTTAAAAAGGAGGTAGACTTGATAAACCTAGAGGTCTGGTCTCTAGTGTATCTACATTTTTAATGCTGAAAACAGGGAGTGCCTCTTTTCCACTACAAAAACTACCAAAAAGGGATATGGTTACATCGAAGAAATGCAAGAAAATATAAACAGCTTCAAACAACCCCAAAAGCACTTACAATTTCACAATCATTTGTGTCAAATTATGTACCATATAGGGGGAAATTTTGGGACAAAGTGAAACATTAGTACAGAAGTAGATCCTGACCCTAAAAAGGATCAGTTTTCTCCTTGATTTAAACATGGGCTAAAACATGGAGCCTTATTAGTGTAGCATAGGAAATGCTTTACAGTCTCTTTTTCTAAAGCTCATATATCCATTCCAATTAGAAGAAAATGTGAATAACTGTCAGCTTCTGAACATTTTTTTATAGAAGTAAGCCTCGCTGATGAAAAGACTAATTTAACCTAATATCTTCCCAAAAGTCCACACAATAAAGTAAGAAATGCTAATTTTCAATGTAGGCATGGTATTCAGATCATATATACATAGAACCAGTTATATATTTTAGACCTCTGAACAAATCTGAACAACTTTTAGTACATCAAAGTAACTAACCCAAGATCTTACGACCAAGGTTTATTCTAGCACTCAAGAACTGGATGAAATACATTGGAGTATAAATCTCCAGTATTTAAAAGTTCCCTTAATGGTGGGATCAGAGAAATCACCTGAAAATATATTTCCAGTAATATTTTACCCAGGTTACACTGGTAAAAATATCTGATGAATCAAGTCTGTTTTGTAAATAGGGCAAGATAGGTATTATTCTGCAGCATATGTGGTGGCAAATATGAGTTACTTCAAAGATTCTGAAATATGATTCATAAAGAAATTGTATTACAAGTTATGCATTAGACATAACTTTGGTGGTTTAAATCTTTATATCTTTCATCTCTGCAGCTGGTCTGCACATGCGCAGTCCCATGTGGAACGAGGCAGAAGCTGTGAAGATGCACTGGAACGTTTTTAAAAATTCTGTTAGTGAGAAATTTCACTATTGCAGCAAGAATGGCATTAGCTCAAGGATGGAAATAGAGCCCCTAGGGAGGACAGTTTATAAGGCCAATAAATAAATAAAATAAAATAAAAAATAAACACAGTGGCTAGATAGATTTTGCTTTGGAATCACAAAGATAAGATCTTACTTTATAAATATACATTGGTGGTCAGGGAAAACTTGGTCAAAGTAAATTTGTAACAATTTGTAACAACCTGTTTTGCTTTGGATTTGGTATGAGAAAAGAATGAGATTTACGAATCAAGCTATAGTACCTCCCATGTATTTCTAGAGTCCTAATAATATCTTAATATTGTGTTTATATTGGCCTTACTTCCATTTTTTGCTTAACTTAATATTATATTATATACTTTGATCACAACACATATACAGGGACCTATGGATATCTTTAGTGTGCAGTGTGTGTGGATGTGTCCATATATATCTATATCGACAGACAGACAGACAGATTCAATTGATTTAAAATCAGTAAAGCCTCTTGGCAACAGACAACCTGAACCAGGCACAAAGAATTATCCTTACTTTTCATATCCCTAGGATCTCTACACTACTGCTGCATCAGAAATCTTTTTGTATACAAAAGATGATAGATTAGATAGAGAGAGAGAGAGAGAGAGAGAGAGAGAGAGAGAGAGAGAGTGAGTGAGTGTTATGGAAGTTTTTACTCATTGAAAACTTTAGACTAAGTTGGCTAATAGCAAGCTAGGTTTATTAACATGTTTGCAAACACGGAGAGAGCAATACTGTGGTATTAACTCTCTGAAGTCTGCACTACAATACAGCTTATTTTAAGACATTTTTGAACAGACCCTCCTGACCACTTCTGGCCAATTTTGGCCGGCTGTTTATGCAGGCTTACAATTTTGACTTGTTGCAAATTAGCACATTTTTAATATATATTTTTAAAAGAATACATTTAGTGTTAAAAGCATAGATAGATAGATAGATAGATAGATAGATAGATAGATAGATAGATAGATAGATAGATAGATAGATAGATAGATAGATAGATAGATAGATAGATAGATAGATAGATAGATAGATAGACAGACAGATAGACAGATAGACAGACAGACAGACAGACAATCGGTAAAGAGCCCTTTGGGGATGGGCGGTTTAAAATCCAATATATAAATAAATAAAAATAAATAAAATAAAGCCCCTTGGCAACCTGAACCAGGCAAAGAATTATCCTTACTTTTCAGATCCCTAGGATCTCTACTCTGCTAATGCCTCAGAAACCTTTTTTGTTGCACACAAAAGAGATCTTCCCAGTTCGTGTTTCTGACAACCTCTATCATTGGTTATGATCATTCCTTGAAATAAAAAGGCCAAACTGCCGGTAATCTCCAGCCAAAACGGCACACAAGCTAACAGCCCGTCCCAGAAGAATCTAAAAAAGTGATCCCTTCATGGGGCGGGGAAGCAAAGAAGCGCCCTTGCGTGCAGAGAGACAACACCGAGGCATCCTCAACTCCGCACCCAATTTTACTCCTGGCTGGTTACTAACTACGGGGGAGGGGAGGGGAGGGGGTCGCGGCCCGGACCCTCCTCAAGAGCCGGGAAAACTGCACAGGCGCCGAGGGCGTCTTTTGCCTCCGCCTCTGAGGCGGTGCTGGAAGGACTCCCTGGACGCGCCAGGAAAACCGGGGCTTGTGTCGACCCCCAAGCCGGGCAGCTTTTCTCCAGGACGGGCAGCCTGAGGGGGAGACAAAGCCGGGCCTAAAAGGCGTGCCCCCCCGCACGGACTCTCGCCTGAGGCTCCTCGTTCTGCCCTCACCTCACGGAAAGTGAACGGAATACAGATTTTAACATCTGCATTTGACATCTGGAGAAAAAGCGTCAAGGCCCCCCCCCCGAAGTTTTCTTTGTAATATGGGGGGGGGCAAAGAAGACTTAACCCCCCCCCCCTCCGGCGCCCTTTGGCACTGCTTCTTCAGACGTCAAATACAAACGTATTCAGGGCGATTTAAAAGCGCCCTCAGGCGGCCCCTCCCCCATCCCTCTCGCGGGAGCGCGCCTTCTCTCCTTCCCCCCTCCTCCCTGCCGCGGGGGCGCGCCGCTCTCCCTGAGGGGAGCATCGCCGTCCCCGGCTGCGACGGGCCCGCCCGGCCTCCTTCCCCGCCTCACCCGCCAGGCCCGGCAGCAGCAGCAGCAGCAGCAGCAGTGCGAGCAGCGCGGGGGCCACGAGCGCGGCCATCCGGGTCTCCCGCGTCCCCCGCGGCCGAATGGCGCTCGGCGTCGCCATGGCCCGGTCCCCTCCGCGCGCCACCCGCCTCCCCGTTTGGCTGGGCGGACCCCGCCGGACCCGCCTCCTCCTCCTCCTCCTCCTCGGCGCGCGAAGGGGAGGGGCGGGCGGGGGGTCCCGACGGGGAAGAGCGGCCCCAAGCCGGCCCCGCCCCCCTTCTCTTTTCCCGCCTTTTCGCCCCACGCAATTTGGGGTCGCCTTTCGTGAGGGGCGCCATGGTTTATTTCACGCAGTTTGGGGTCTTGTTTCCTGAGGGGCGCCTCACCCAGTTTGCTCCACGCAGTTTGGGGGTCTTCTCTTCTTTCCTGAGGGGGCCCAACCAGTTTGGGGTCTTTGTCGCTCTTTTCCTGAAGCGCCTCACCCAGTTTGCTCCACACATGCAGAATAATGCACGTTCAGTCCACTTTCACAACTGTTTGCAAGTAGATTTTGCTATTCTGCACAGCTGCAAGGTGCATTGAAAGTGGATTATTCTGCATGTGCGGAAGGGGCCAAGAGGTCCCTTCCGCACGTGCAGAATAATGCACGTTCAATCCACTTTCACAACTGTTTGCAAGTAGATTTTGCTATTCTGCACAGCTGCAAAGTGCATTGAAAGTGGATTATTCTGCATGTGCGGAAGGGGCCAAGAGGTCCCTTCCGCACGTGCAGAATAATGCACGTTCAATCCACTTTCACAACTGTTTGCAAGTAGATTTTGCTATTCTGCACAGCTGCAAAGTGCATTGAAAGTGGATTATTCTGCATGTGCGGAAGGGGCCAAGAGGTCCCTTCCGCACGTGCAGAATAATGCACGTTCAATCCACTTTCACAACTGTTTGCAAGTAGATTTTGCTATTCTGCACAGCTGCAAGGTGCATTGAAAGTGGATTATTCTGCATGTGCGGAAGGGGCCAAGAGGTCCCTTCCGCATGTGCAGAATAATGCACTTTCAATCCACTTTCAATCTACTTTGAAGCTAGGTTTTTACTGTGCGGAACAGCAAGATCCACTTTCAAACAATTGTGAAAGTGGATTGAATGTGCCTTATTCTGCATGTGCGGAAGGGGCCACAGTTTGGGGTCCTCTCCTTTCCTGAGGGGTCCCAGTTTCATTTCCAGTCTACAGAGATCAGTTCCCTTTGGGAAAACTGATGCTTTGAAAGGTGGTACTGTGGTGGCGAACCTTTGGCACTCCAGATGTTATGGACTACAATTCCCATCAGCCCCTGCCAGCATGGCAGGGGCTGATGGGAATTGTAGTCCATAACATCTGGAGTGCCAAAGGTTCGCCATAAGGCTCCATCCCCAAATCTCCAGGAGTTTTCTAATATGGATCTGGCAAACCTTCATCCCCATCCCCTGGCAGTGGTAAGGGGGGCCCTGATAACTACTCCAGAACCATGCCCCTGCTCTACTACAGTTGGAAGAACTACAATCAAAACTGTTCTACTGGACCTTTCACCAGAGGTGGGATCCAGCAGGTTCTCACCAGTTCCCGAGAGTGGGTTATGATTATTTGTGTGTGCCGAGAGGGGGTTAGTAAGTGGGTCCACTTTTCCGCTAGAAATTCCATTAGGTCCAAAAATCATGAAGTCCTGTTGTTTCCTATGTGGCTGGTTAGCGAAGGTAGAAAACGGGATAATTCTCCCTGTTGGGCTGTTTTCAAAACATGTTTTAGAAATATGGTCAAGTTCCTTGTTTAAGGAAAGTCTCCTTCTTTTGGTTTCTAGAAACAAAATTAAGTATTTGAAAGTATTAAGTATTGGACAGGCAGTCAATTAGAGGAGAAGTAGTTGTTTCTGTTGGCAGTAGACGATAGGACTTGCTATAATGAGTTTAAGTTATGGACAGAAAGATACCAGCTGGAAATTAGGAACTTTTTTTTTTACAGTAAGAGTTTTTTACAGTAACAGAGAAATTATTAATTCCCCGCCCCCGGAATGCCTGGCCACGCCCCCGTTGTGCCACGCCCACCCCCATTGGTGCTACGCCACTGTTTGAATCCCACCACCATGGGAACCTGTTACTCAAATTTTTGGATCCCACCACTGCCTTTCACCCAAGACCTGGCTAGACTTGATCAGAACTTGTGTGTGTCACCTGCAGTCCCTTCCTATCTCTGGCAACCCTATAAATTAATGACCTCCAAAATGACCTATCATTAACACCCTTATTCTGGTTTTGTAGAGTGAGGGCTGTGGCTTCCTTTATGGTTAATCGATCACATGTTGAGTTTTCTTCTTTTGCTGTTGTCAACTTTTCGTATAAATGTCTTTCCCAGGGACTCTTGTCTTTTCATAATGTGACCAAAGTGCAATAGCCACAGTTTAGTCATTTTGGCTTCTAGGGAGATTTCAGACATGAGTTGACCTAGACATGCTTTAGTAGTTAAAATACGGAACCATGCCTTCTCCAGCAAGAGGACTCTTGGTCAACATCTGCAGCTTGCTAACAATTAGGATGCTTTACTTTCTAAACCCTAGGGCAGCCATTCTCAACCAGGGTTCCGTGGTACCCTGGGGTGCCGTGAGCATGTCCCAGGGGTACCGTGGCAACACTACTGCCCCCCCCCTCCTCATTTTTGTGGTGTCTCCCACCAGTGCCAGCAAGGACATGGAGCCGGCCCATGGGGCAGGGCCTGCCACAAGGTCAGCAGCCACCACCCCCAGTGCTTCCCTTCACCCTGGGAGGGGAAGGTGGAGAGTGTGGCAAGCAGGGCCAATGGGAGGGGAAGGTGGAGGGTGGCGGCAGGGGTACCGTGAGATATGAAGAGTGAGGTCAGGTTGGGAAACACTGCCCTAGGGTTTAGATAAAATATTTGCTTAGCGATATTGGTACAATCCAAAGTACTCAATTGGAAATTTACAACCCAATCCTGGGCATGTTTGCTGAAATGTAATTTCTTCTGAATCCGATGGACAAACAACCCTTGAGCAGAACTAAGTTGGGGGGGGGAGTCTGAATTAGACCAAGTTCAGAAGACAAATGCGTATAAAAGATTCTTTGTGCAGCTTTGCGCTCTAAATACCAGAAGAAAGGTTATACACTGCAGGTGTTCCCAGAGCTGATCATACAACTGACCAGAACTTTGATTCCCAAGATGGTCCTTCTGGTTTTGGTAAGGATATTTTCTCAGCTGACCAAAACAGGACATCTTCCCCCTGCTTTTGCCTACGAAGTGCTATGCCTCAGTTCGTTGGTTGGTTTGAATAACAACTCAACAAAATCCCCAAACTTCTGTTCTATAGGATCCAAAAACCTCTCTTTGGCCAACAGAAGTCCACAAGCAGGACAGAATGCACGCTTTCACCACTCTCAATTTCCTCATAAACCTCGAGAGTAATTCTGGCAGCGAAAAAAAGGCTTCTGGTCATTAACTGCATTTGTCCAACTCCATACACTCAGTTGCTCTGACAGTTTTCTAAACGTGCGAAAAGAACTGCTGCCCACTCGGGGGACAACCAACTTATTCTGGCTGCTTGGTTGAAAGCTGAGGCACCCTGGTGGCTTTACTATAAGAGGAAGGGTCTAGCTCAGGCCCCTTCCGCACATGCAAAATAATGCGTTTCAAACCACTTTCACAACTGTTTACAAGTGGATTTTGCTATTCCGCACAGCTTCAAAGAGCACTGAAAGCAGTTTGAAAGTGCGGAATGAGCCTTTGTGATGGCGAACCTATGGCACAGGTGCCAGAGGTGGCACTCAGAGCCCTCTCTGTGGGCACGCACGCACAGTTCGTCATGTGGGGGGCAGAAAATCACCCCCCCACACACACACACACATCTAGGCTGGCCTTGGCCACTGAGCATGACGTGCGTGAACCACGGTGAGCAGGGAGGATTTGGCTGGCGGGCCTGGTGCCTGTGCTCTGGGTGGCTGCTGCCGGGGGGGCGGGGGTGGTGGTGCAAAGGAGGCAGAGATGCTAGAGAGGCACAGAGCGGTGCGCATGGGACTTGCTGGAGGCTAGAGCAGGCTGGTCCCTGCTCGAGCAGGTGGGGCAGAGGAAGAGGGAGCCAACCGTTTTTTTCTAAACTAAAACCTCAGCATTCAGGTTAAATTGCTGGGTTGGCACTTTGCGATAAATAAGTGGGGTTTGGGTTGCAGTTTGGGCACTCGGTCTCAAAAAGGTTCGCCATCACTGGTCTATCTGAAACAGCCTGCCTGAGAAGGCTTCCTCTATCCTTTCTCTTTACCTGAGTGAGGCTAAGGAGATCTCTGAACTGTCTTCTTGTTTGGGTCCAATGGCTCCCAGTCATGTATTTGGGATGGTCATCTTCCAAGAAAAAAGGAGCCCTGGTTTCAGGCAACTCTCCTCTTTCCAAGTTGTGTTTGTATCCTAAATCAACCCTTTTTCTTTTCTCTTGCCATTGTGGTCTGAGCCTTAGGAAGAACTGGCTTCCTGCAACCAGAGACTTGGTGTGGGAGTTAGTTTCTCAGTGCCTGGAGACAGTCAGCTGGAATGTGGACTGAGAAAAATGAGATCAATGAAAATGTCAAGTCTGTTTTTTGCAGCCGCAAAAGTGGAAAACTCCATGCTAGATATTATTATGAAAGGCACTGAAAATAAAGCTGCCGATATTGTAATCGCCCTGTGTCCGCCTGTGGTGTGCCTTCACATGAAATACTGTGTACAGTTCCAGCCATAGTACCTCAAAAATACTGCGCTGCCATATTTTCCATAATGCCAGTCGATGAAGGTCAACAGATTTCGGACAAAGACATCATATTTACCCCCCAAAATGATATGCTGGAATGTATAATGGCCAATGGGGTTTGGTACTGTAGGTATGTGTAACACGTATGTAAACAAAAGAGATCAGCCTCCACCTCTTTTTCTTAACGGCACATCTGGAAAAACATGAGTCTTCTTTTGGGGTAAATGCACATCGTCATTCAGTGAGTAAGTTATGGAATGCAATGCCAATAGATGTGATGGTCATTAGAATAGCTTTAAAATTGGGCTTAAGTCCACAGAGCAGAGAGGTCTGTCAAAAGCTACTAACTAATTAAGGGACACTCCACAGTCAGCCAGTAAACCTTTGAATGCCCATGCTAGAAGGCAATATCCTGGGATGGCATTTTCTTGTAAACTGCGTTAGTGGTCTTCCACAGGAATCTGTAGGCCACAGTGTGAGACAGGATGCTGAATGAGGTGGGACATTGGTCTGATCTATGTCAAATATAATACAAAGCATTTGAAAAGATAAAACCATAAAAGTTGCAGAGATTGCTTTTGTAATGACAGCCAGAAGAAAACAAAATATACAGAGCAGCAAATAGCAATCTAAGCCTTTCTTCAAAACATACCTAAACAGAAGGGTCTTAACCTGTCTCCCCTATGAGAAGAGGAAACTGGCCCTTGGGGGAGCAACAGTGGCGTAGGAGGTTAAGAGCTCGTGTATCTAATCTGGAGGAACCGGGTTTGATTCCCGGCTCTGCCGCCTGAGCTGTGGAGGCTTATCTGGGGAATTCAGATTAGCCTGGGCACTCCCACACACGCCAGCTGGGTGACCTTGGGCTAGTCACAGCTTCTCGGAGCTCTCTCAGCCCCACCTACCTCACAGGGTGTTTGTTGTGAGGGGGGAAGGGCAAGGAGATTGTCAGCCCCTTTGAGTCTCCTACAGGAGAGAAAGGGGGGATATAAATCCAAACTCTTCTTCTTCTTCAAAGCAACCATGAAGGCAGAGAAACTCTGCAATACACAGAAGTATAACCCCGTGAGAGCATGAGTTTAGACAGAGGTCCCCAGACTTTCTGAGCTTGTGGGCACCTTTGGAATTCTCACATTGCGTGGTGGACGCAGACAAAAAATGGCTACTGCAGGAAGTGGAGACTGTCACAAAATGGCGCCTGCTGTTTACCTTCAGTCACACAGGGAAGAGCCTGGCTCTGCAGTGCCCGCGACTACCAAACCAGTATTTTTAAAGATCAAATCTCCAAGTGTTGCTGGGCAAAAACCTCACCTGGCCCCTCCCACTTTCTAGAAATACTTGGTGGGCATCGTGGTACCCACAGGCAACCACATGGGGGACCCCTGGTTTAGAGTGGGTGTATATGTGGTTGTTGCACACACTCTTCAGTATGATCTTTCTACCACCACAAATTACCAGGTAGGCACTGCCACTCCTACACAGTACAGCTGCAGCAGCCCTCTCTCCTATCTTGGCAAGATCCCCAGAGCTCTAACATGAGACTTTGTCAGACATTTATCCCACCCTTCCTTCAAGGAACTTTGAAGCTGCCAATATTGTAATAGCCCTATGTCCGCCTGTGGTGTGCCTTCACATGAAATACTATGTACAGTTCCAGCCATAGTACCTCAAAAATACTGCGTTGCCATATTTTCCATAAGGCCAGTCAATGAAGGTCAACAGATTTCGGACAAAGACATCATATTTACCCCCCAAAATACCAGGTGTCTCCCCTCCTCTATTACACACAGGCAGAATAAACTGACAGTGTCTGGCTGAAAATCACCTCCAAGTGGGAGCAGCAGTGGCGTAGGAGGTTAAGAGCTCATGTATCTAATCTGGAGGAACCGGGTTTGATTCCCTGCTCTGCCGCCTGAGCTGTGGAGGCTTATCTGGGGGATTCAGATTAGCCTGTACACTCCCACACACACCAGCTGGGTGACCTTGGGCTAGTCACAGCTTCTCAGAGCTCTCTCAGCCCCACCCACCTCACAGGGTGTTTGTTGTGAGGGGGGAAGGGCAAGGAGATTGTAAGCCCCTTTGAGTCTCCTGCAGGAGAGAAAGGGGGGATATAAATCCAAACTCCTCCTCCTCCTCCCTTCTTCTTCTTCTTCTTCTTCTTCTTCTTCTTCTTCTTCTTCTTCTTCTTCTTCTTCTTCTTCTTCTTCTTCTTCTTCTTCTTCTTCTTCTTCTTCTTCTTCTTCTTCTTCTTCTTCTTCAAAAACTGCATTTGAACTCAGGCTTCCCTAATCCTCATCTGCCAACACCCTTTCCCTAATGGAGAGAAGATCCAAACCATGCTGTGCAGAAATCTGACTTCAAAAAATGTGATGACACAGATGTTATAACACCCCAAAATCACAATTTCTTACACAGAACAAATTAAATCTCAGTACTGGCTTGCAATCTCTGTCGCGTCCCATACCTCTGACTCACTGACCAGTGTTTTCAAGCAGCAAAGCAATATGCTCGTCAACAGCACCAACAGCGCTAAGATGGCTTCCATCACGGACAGTTTGGGACAGAAGACGTTGGAAGAGGCTGTGCTGCAGTTCTTTGGCATTAGTGAAATCTTGGAAGACACTCAGGAGCGGCAAATTAGCTCACTCACCTTGTGAAATTGCACCCACGACAAAAGCGGAGTTCCAGGACAAACTGTGCTATGGCTAATTGCGCAAGTAAGCACGCAAACACACACACACACAAATACACCAAAAATATTGATGCCAGATGCATTTTTATGGAAACATGAGTCAAACTTTTCCCCCTCTAGAAACATCAAACAAGTAAAAATATCAAAAACAGACACACACTGGGAAAACAATGGGCTTTTTACTCAGGTTCAAATTTTAACCCATTAAATTTTAACCCATTTAAAAAATTAGCTTTGCTTGCAGATTGCTTTCTAGCAATCAACAGTTCATCTACTAAAGGGGTGTCCAACTCTGGCACTTCAGATGCTCATGGACTACAATTCCCATAAGCCCCTGCTGGCATGGGCTAACTCATGCAATAGCCGACATCAGAGAGTTCTATTTTAGGGCAAAGCAAGAGGGACACATTCAGATGGTATCTTGAAGACATGCGTGCCAGGGTTTAGTTAGTTTGCCTATAAGCCCCAGTGGGAGTCCTACTCCTGCATCACAGATGTGTACCACTGCCTTATAGACAGGCAGGCTTCCTCTACTGGGAAGAGGAATTCTTACACAAACAATTATAAAGCTTACTAAAAAGTGATAGAGAAATGACTGATAAAAGCAGTGATAGACAAATTTTAATGGTACTCAAGTAGTTCAATTTCTTCACAAACTTCTTTTCCTTTTACCTTCAGCCAGTTACCTCTTTTAGATTCAAGACATTTCATCCGACTTCTCCATTGGTCTAGAATTAATACACTATGCTTGAAAGATGGCTCTCTGGGTCAGGCAGCACCTGCTTAAGTCCAGCCAACAGTTGTAAAAATCAGCTGAATTGTAAGACCACAATCCACCTCTGCCAGTAACCTGTGGGTTCATGGTCATCCAGAGTCAAATAACCTGTGGGTGATTTATAGAGAGATGTCGTAGTTTTGTTATCGATTGCTAGATGGTGTGACAATTGAAGGCTGTGGCAACCTATTGGAGTCAGATCAATTGTTCACCCATTTCCTTGTCCCCTACCCCTTGTTCTGTGTTTGGCGCCACCCCAACAAACTCTGTGTTTTATAGTGGAGTGTTGATACTATATGTTGTTGTGATGTCTGGGTTCTGTTGGTGGGTCTTCAGTCTGGTCTGTGGAGAGGTGTATGGGACTGGCACTTTTGATGAGTTCATTTGGACTACCCTATTGATAAGACTCTGAATGTTTGTTGCATTTATCTGTCTTTTATGGACAATTGGTTTTTTTTGTAATTTGGTATGCCAATAAAGGCTTGTCTATGTCTATGTAAGACCACAATCCAAAAACCGGTACCATTCGTTTTGAGCTAGAAGGGACATTTAGACTCTTCTCTTGGATAGCACTCAACTCCTTTCCCGTTTTACACAACAAACTGCTCTTGAAACTTTGGTTTTCAGCTGTCAAGTTGCAGACAACTTCTAGCGACCCCACAGGTTTTTTTCAAGGCAAGAAACATTCAGAGGTGGTTTGTCATAGCTTGCCTCCAGGAAGCTATCCTGGACTTCCTTTGTGGTCTCCCATCCAAATACTGACTAGAGTTGACCCTGCTCAGCTTCCGAGATCTAGCCAGCCTGGGCCATCCAGGTCTGGGCAAATTGGAACAGAAGGAAGGGGAGAAAGGTGCTTTTCCTTGCAGGGAAACTATTTCAGACTAGGGGGTTCCTTTGAAAGAACCTGTTAACAGCTGTAACCACTCAAAATACCCTCTTGAGACCATCTAGACCAGGGGTCTTCAAACTATAGCCCTCCAGATGTTCATGAACTACAATTCCCATCAGCCCCTGCCAGCATGGCCAGGTCGCAGGGCTGATGGGAATTGTAGTCCATGAACATCTGGAGGGCCATAGTTTGAAGACCCCTGATCTAGACTGATCAGTATAGGGTTCCTTCTAATGCTGTATTAGATTAATAAATAAATAACTGGATGTATACAATGTAGCGTCCATGCAGTCTAGCACAGTGGTTCTCAACCTGGGGGTCGGGACCCCTTTGGGGGTCGAATGACCCTTTCACAGGGGTCGCCTAAGACTCTCTGCCTCAGCGTTCTCCATCTGTAAAATGGATAAATGTTAGGGTTGGGGGTCACCACAATATGAGGAACTGTATTGAAGGGCCGCGGCATTAGGAAGGTTGAGAACCACTGGTCTAGCACATAGTGAAGAGATTAAGAGAAATATTCTAGAGAAATATATTATACTAAAATGAAGTCAGAAAGTATCTTTATAAAAAGAAAGTTTATTATAAAACAAAAAAGGAAAGGGGTGGCTAGATTCAAATTGGGTGGAAAACAAGACAAAACAAAATACTAGTGAAAGCTTTGAAAACTAGTGGAGATTTTAAAAGTAGTTTGTGATATGGCACAGATTTGAAGTAATGGATATATTAAAATCTAGGAAGACTGCTGAGTGAGTCTGGGCAGTTTTTTTTAGACCGCAACCTAAAATTTAAAATTCACAGGAGTGTACGGTATATCCTTATTTCTTAAGAACATGATCACCAGAGACTTACCTATAACACGACTAAGAGGCCGATGACACACAAGGGATCTGCTGCATGATGGGGGCAAATGTCTGTCACAACAAGATATCTTGTACGGACATCTTTCCTTCAGCCCCGCTGGCACTTTCTAGTCTTGCAGGGCAAGTGAGACCACTTGTAGCAAGGATTTAATTTTGCTTCACTACCAGAGCAGGGAGGTTTTCCAGTGAGCACAGCATTGCCCCGGGCCTCTTCCCTCCGCCCACGGCCAGCCTGCCTGGCTCCCCCCTTCCCACTTTTTGGACTGCTATCCATGCCTTCCCCTTTGCCTGCCCCCCACAACCTTCCATATTGCCAGCTCCTTCCTTCCTTCTCTAAACACTCCTATCGATATATCAGTGTACTGATATAACAGAGTTGGCTTTTGCAAGGAACAGCCAAGCAGGGCTGTTTCTGGCTCCAGCCCCACTCCCCCGCTCGGCTTCTGCCCCTCCCTAAAGATCAGGAGGGCTTCAAAAACAAGTCTTTGGCTCATTCCGCACATGCAGAATAATGCACTTTCAAACTGCTTTCAGTGCTCTTTGAAGCTGGGAGGAATAGCAAAATCCACTTGCAAACAGTTGTGAAAGTGGTTTGAAAACGCATTATTTTGCGTGTGCAGAAGGGGCCCTTTTTTTAAAAAAACAAGCCTTTCCCCCATGGCAAGGGGGGGGAGGGGGGAGGAGGGAGAGGGAGAGAGAGAGAGAAAGAGTGAGTGAGTGAGTGAGAGAGAGAGAGAGAGAGAGAGATTGGCCATGCTGGCAGGGGCTGATGGGAATTGTAGTCCATAACATCTGGAGTGCCAAAGGTTCGCCACCACGGAGTTAAGAGAACCAGGAAACAGAGGCCAGTTGAGACTGCTGTGGGAGAGGACTGTTGCCTCCTTGCGTGTAAACAGAAACGCAAGGCGATCACACTTCAGCCCCACAGCACGGAATGTGACACAATTCAACCTTCTTTTTCCCAAAACAACACAGACGCGTGTATCTACTAAAAAAGAAAATCTGTCATTGCTTTATTTTTTTCTACTGTAGTGTTAGCACTTAACAATAATTATCACTCATCTATTATTATTTACAATTCACTAGTGCGTACTCTACAAATACATAGTTATCAGGCATATACAGGCAAAAAGGAACAACTCAGTAAGGCTTTAAAAGTGACATTTATCAGTACTGAATCTCAAAATCTATAATCCAAAATGTAAAAAAAATATATATACGTCATTACTCACATAGCTCTGGAAAGGCTGGTGCTACATTGACAGAACAGCAAACGTATTTGCAAGGAAAAATACAACATGGAGAGAAAAGTATGCAATTTGGGCACAAGACAAAATACACAGTGGCTCAATCCAGGGGGCATCTTAAACATCCAAGTGCAACAACATGCACATAGCTCCCTCCCAGGTAAAGCTCTCCATGGAGGCACACGTCCATATAAGAGCACATCGAAACGGAGACCACTGGGGAGCCATGCCTTAGTGGGCGCTGCAAGTGACATCCAAGCACATGCGAAGCTTCGGATCACAGCCATTTAAGTACCAGAAAAGTTGGAAATTTGTTAGTTGTTTAACACCTCTATTTTAGTAGACTTGAGAATGTTCTGAAAAAAAACATTAAAACTTTATATACAAATGAGGTAAATGTACCTTGGTCTTTTGTAGAGGTAATTTATGTTTAAAGCAACTGACATACTGAATGGGGTTTTTTGCATGTAACACAATCAATAAACCACGATAACCAATTTAATGGCAAACTATAAACAATGGGCTAACTTAAAACGAGAACCATGGCACCCAATCGATAAATCATTCTTTTGTCAAGAGTAGCTTTTTGCTACACTTGACTATATTTACCACACTATGCCACTGTCATATAGATGTATGGAGCTGACAAAGAGGGGGTGAAATGCTACTAAGACCTAGTCAGGCAAATTAAAATATATGATAAAAGGCTTTCTATGCTCAAGAGTCCCTGACAAATTCTAGTAACCCAAGAAATGCAGCCAAGATTTTTAAGTAACAGAACTTGCATATTGTTTGTTGTATAATGTCATATGTCTGTGACCAGAAATGAAAATTTAATGCTGTTAAGAAGACAAAACTTGTTATAAACGTATAATCAAGTAAGGGAACTCTTTGTAGTCTGTATGTGAGTATTTACAACAACACCAGTTTGTTTTTATCAGTATCACACCAGAAACAGTTTTGGTATGTTCTTGAAATGATATAAATGTCTTGAGTGCGGAAATATTTTGGTCCCATTGGGTTCCCAAGAGCAGAGCATTACAATCTTTTAAAAATACTAATACTTGCCTGGGTGAGCAAATAAAAGATTTGTTTTGACTTTACATAGGCAACAGATTAAAAAAATTCAAGGCAATATATACACTCATTCATAAGACATTGCCAAACAGTGCAAAACACATGAATAAAATTCAAGTTATGTCACTGCTTCACGCACAAATAGCTGTATACAGTTTTCACGCTATGAAATTTGCATTTTGCAAAACCTGTTTTAAGAGTCCAAATTATTCTCACAATTAAAGTTCATGTATTGTGATACTTTGCACTGATCCTTTTGACAAAACCTCGCAATTATGAAAGTGTAATAGATTGAAAAATTCAATTTTGGCTTTGAGAAAATTATGAATTGTTGAGATGAACATCTGCTGTACAATTAGCTAGAATTATTTCCATCCTGAGCCTCTGCAAACTGACTGCAATTCAGAATAAATTCTAACTTTTGATCCTTAAATGGGTTAAATAAAGAAAACTTCTCATACTCCTCTTGCTTGCCACCTTATTTAAAAGTTTAAAAACTATTCGTAGTTTAAGTGCAATTGTTTTGAAATTCTACTATTAGAAATCTGAGGTGTGCCTTAATATGTTGTTAAAGTTAGAAAGCAGACAACTGTGAATTTTCATTTTGATCTTGCTTATTGTGTATTATTTGAATGCCAATAAATGATGATACAGAAGAAAATCAAAGGAAATTACCCCTTGATATGTAAATACTATGCATATTTTTCAGTATTCTAGATTTCAGCTACAAGTATTCTTGGTGGTTTTTATTCTTTGTGAAAAATAAATCCATTTAATGGTCACCCACATTTTATAGTTAACTGTGTGTGTCGAGTATGCTTAGAAAACACCAGCTTCCAGTTGTCACTTAATAACAGTCGGAGGCCATGAGCAAGAGAACTTGAAAGGAAACCACGGGCTATACGAAATGATGGGGCACCTGATGCTTCTCTCACCAACCCAGACAGATGCACCTATTACGGACTCCAACAGCAGGAGGAAGGAGTGCCAAATTCAGGTCCAACAACCCAACCGTTCAGCTGGCCCGGCAGTGCCAAGCCACGTGTTAATCAATATGCATATTTAATTGATCCAGCAAGATTTCCACCTGGCAGCCCACCCAAGAAGCTACAAAAACTCCTGTTTTGCACATGTCAACTGTATCCAGCAAAGCTAGCGACATGCAAAAAAAGGTTTGTCCATATGCCTCAACCTTGCAAAAGCATGGAGACAGCTGATTTGTTAAAGCACTGTCGTGAAAGCAGATAAGGTCTATGGAGAAACAAGGTAGCATTAGAAAGATAACATTTCTTTAACAGATTAGTCCTCACATCAAATTTTAAGAGAATCTTATAGCACTTGTAAGAGTTTAACTTAATTGAAAACTGTTGCTGACACCCTAACTCACAGGTGTCAAACTTGCGGCCCTCCAGATGTTATGGACTACAGCTCCCATCATTCCCTGCCAGCATCATGCTGGCAGGGGATGATGGGAACTGTAGTCCATAAAATCTGGAGGGCCGCGAGTTTGACACCTGTGCCCTAACTCATTCTGATGTACAACTGCGACAATATTATTGAAATTACTTGTATGCTATTTAGATTCCTGTAGAATCAGAGAGTTTTTGGTTTGTTAAAAAAGGAATTCCACATGTGAGCATGAAATTCCCTTTTGACTAGGAACCGTAGTATTTATCGACATTATAGAAGCACCACTTTGCATGTCTCTACTGAATTGCATGAAGATTCAAAAGTGGCACTTACTGGTACAGTACAATCTATTTTGAAGGCATGTAATGTTTTGAAGCAAAGTAACAGAAATGGTACACAAAATAGAATTGCACATGTTTGTTATGTTCCTCCAGATGAATGAGGTCGTGTCTGTAAATCCCAATAGAAATGTCCAGAAGGATGTAGTCATAGTAGCCAGGAAAAAGCCTGCATATCGTCAGAATCAAAGAAAAATCCAACAGTGGTTCCGAATATACAGTGTACCATCATGAACAAAGCAAACGTTAAAAAAAAAACACTTCAAGAAATCCTTCAATACGCTGTATAAATAGTGTATACCAGTTCATTATCTTAACCATATTCTTCATGTTCTCAGCACACGCATCAGAGACTGGCGTTAGCCTTGACACAGTACTGAAGCTAGACTAGACAAAGTTTTTGAGTGCCCTGGGGGAAAAAAGAGGTGTTCATAGTGCACCATAACAATATGTACAACTATTTATCACATCCACAGAAATTCCGGTGCTAAATCTGTGATCTTCCTATGCTGTATAAAAAGGCAGCCATATCCTTCTGTTCCCTCAGTGAGGTAGAACAATCAGCCTTCTCCACACAGAAACCTAGTGCAGACATGGACCGTTAAGAGTTCCCTTGAGTAGCACCTCCAAAATTACATTTTGATGCCTTCTTGCTGGCTGAGCTGTGACAGTGTTTTCTTTATACGTAGAGCTGTTAGCCTAGCTGCACCATTGGCATACCAACATTCTCGCATAATCTTGGCCATTACTCGTAATGCCTAGAAGGAAAGAAACAAACTTTCGTCAGGTGGTCAAAGGTTCTCAGAAATCACATTTTTGCACCACAACTAGCCAGCCTTATAAACACGAATTTTCAACTGCATCCATAAATCTGAAGACATACAATGACTCCATCTCCTTCAAAGCATTTGAACTTCAATAATAAGAACATGCTGAGAAGTTGCAACCAATTAATGGCCACCCCGTCCACGGGGCATTCCAGGCAAGAGATGAGCAGACTCATCTTTCTCCACATATGACAGTGGTGGCGAACCTATGGCACGGGTGCCAGAGGTGGCACTCAGAGCCCTCTCTGTGGGCACGTGCACACAGAGTCCCCCCCCCCCCCCGACATCTAGACTAGCCTGGGCCTCTGGGCTCAATTATTAGCATTAAACCTAAGACCTAGTTTTGGGGAAGCAGTGTAGGTAACCCTGTTAAGTGCTGTTTAACCCCACTGATTTTCATGCGAAGATCTAAAGTGTGATCCTTTACCTGAGAGTAAGCTCGGTTGCTGGCAATGGGGCTTCCTTCTGAGTAAACCCTCCTGGGGTCGTGATTCACGTGTTGGAAAAGTTGCACAGTTGCTTCAAAGCAAAGTCACCGACTACCACCAAGCTTACTCCTGAGTAACACATGCCTCGGAGCCAACCATTTTTTCTAAACTAAAACCTCGGTATTCAAGTTAAATTGCCATGTTGGCACTTTGTGATAAATAAGTGGGTTTTGGGTTGCAGTTTGGGCACTCGGTCTCGAAAAGGTCCGCCATCACTGACATAGGAACACCAATCTTCCCTGGAGGTCTCCCATTCGAGTGCTGACCATGGCCAAACCCTGCTTTGCTCCCAATACTTCAAGAAAAATCTCACCTCACAGCTCTGCCATCTGTTTGGGATATTAGGTCGTAACTTCTGTTCACAAACAACTTTCCTCATTTCTTCAACTGAAGGATCAGAAGGGACGAGGTCATAATACGGTAACTGGTAATCTTCATGGATTCCTAAGGATTGTTGGAACAAAGATCTATCTTAGAGATTGGGGTATGATAGTTATAAAGTCAATTATGCTTGACTCCAGTTTGTACTTACCACCAATTGAACATCGGCGAGCTATTTCCCAGAAGACTAACCCCATGGCATAAATATCTGCTCTTTTGAAAGATTCAAAATGTTTCATATTTATAGAATCATCAAGTACTTCAGGGGCCATGTACCTATCAAAATAAAACAATGTGCATTATTTACAACAACTTACAGGCGTGCTTGGATCTAAGGCAGGGGTAGGGAACCTGCGGCTCTCCAGATGTTCAGGAACTACAATTCCCATCAGCCCCTACCAGCATGGCCAATTGGCCATGCTGACAGAGGCTGATGGGAATTGCAGTTCCTGAACATCTGGAGAGCCGCAGGTTCCCTACCCCTGATCTAAGGGAACCTCTGTTGCCTGATAAGAAAATGTTTTCTGAGTAGAAAACTCTCAAAATCTCATTGGAAAGAGTTGACCAAAGAATTACTGTTTCTGTGTTGAAGTTTCCATGTTTTGCAGTGAAAATACAGTAGGGATAATGTTCACTACATAATTTACTCAGACTCTAGTCTTTTAATAGATATATTAGATCGAGTGATATATGGAGTGATTTTATGTAGATAATTAATTTTATAATACTACTATCTCTATTATTTGTTTTGAACTTCATCTGTGTGGTCATAATAAAGATTGAACTGAACTGTACTGAACCAATTCAGAAAGTTAACTAATATTTACCACCACTAATACAAACCTACTTTATATTCCAGTGTTTCTTAAAATAAAAACAGCAACCAACTATAGTAACCAAATATTTATTTACCATGTTATGTTTTGATTTGTATTAATTTAAATTAAACAAGAAAAATACATTGGTCCAGCTTTCAGATCTTGCTTTATACAGTCAAGACCCATCCACTCTCTCATTCACCTACAGGTTCTTAGATGCCCATGCGGCAATGAAGCTATTTAACACAATGGTTACAGAGTTGGCAGCCAGTCATGTGGGAAGGAATAATGACCTGACTCTTCCCTTGGTGACGCTATGTCCCCTAGAGTCAAATACCACACGGAGAGGTGATATCTTTCGCATAAGGTACTGGAGAAAACAACAACCCAGTGCCTTAGCCCTAGACAACAGCTATGGAAAAACAAGGGAACATTCAACTTTCTTGAGATACAGCCTGAAGGATACTTCTTGTCTAGTATCTCTCTGCCCACTAGAGGGTGCTGTAAAACTGAAAGCAAATAAACAACACACAAGAGAAAATGATAGATGCAACTGGGAAGTTTTAAGTCTTGTTCTCACTAACAACAGGAAAGGTAGAAAATGTGTTTGAACTACAAAAATTCAAATTTGCAAGCAGATGAAACCATCAAGTTGTTCAGGATATGCAGAAGCTGACTTCACACCCAAAGGGTGTTTCCCACTTCGAAACCCAAGAAGGTCTGACTTCCACAGAGCTCAAAGTGTACCTGCACATTTTCCTTCAAATTTAGAACCGTTTTCAGCTCTCTTGTAATAAATAAGAGAACTATCTTACCTTTTTGTTCCCACTCTGTGGTTAGGTGCAATATCTATTGTGTCTGTAGCTGAATCATGTCTTACTGCCAGACCTAAATCTGCAATACAGCATGTTCCATTTTTCTTGACTAATATATTTTTGGATTTCAAATCTCTGTGAGCTATAGCTGGTTTTCCTGAAATAAACACAAAAACAATATTTTATAAACAAAAATATCCCACATGATTATACATTTAAACTCACGATCCATGTTGAATTTTGGCTTGTTTCTGGCGTCAAATTAAACACTCCCAAATCTGTGAACAGTTCTGAACTTGGAAAGGCTATCACAGAGTGGAATGACAAATACCAGAAATAACCAATACAACATAAAATAAACTAGAGTACTGAGCTAACATAAAAGAAAGCTATTTAAACGCTTAGGGAGAATGTTATGAAACGATTGTAACTGCTGTTGTTACTGCAAACAAAGGCCTTGTGCTTTTTCATCCTGAAGCAAGAAGGAGGAAGAGGAGTTTGTACTTTGTAAGGTAGCTGGGGCTGAAAGTTTGAAAAGAACTGTGACTAACCCAAGGGCACCCAGCAGGCTTCATGTATAGGAGTGGGAAACAAACCAGGTCCACCAGATTAAAGTCCACCGCTCATGTGAAGGAGTGAGGAATGAAACCCGGTTCTCCAGATTAGAATCCACTGCTCCTCACCACTACACCACTCACCACCAAATCAGGAATCTTCCTAACATTTATTGTCTGCAGCTATAAATCCAAGAATATTTTCATGACGTAGCATAACAGGCTGATAGATTTCTGCCTCACAAGGCACCTGATGCCAAACACGCCACCTGATATAGTGCTGAGGCATGCTCAGTGAGTTTCAATGGATGTATGAATTATACTTAGAATCCATTTAAGATTGCCAGGTTTATAGATCAAGATATGGACCATTAACGAAGAATACAAATGGAGAGGTACTATGCAGTACTTGCATCTCCCATTCAAGTACCTGAGCGTTCATATTGTCCACCTTTGTCTCTAGTCTACCAGTAGCAAGAATTCTTATCACATCTAGATTCTACCCTTTCTATAAAGAGCTCTCCACAGCATACAGCAGTGGTGGCGAACCTATGCACTCAGAGCCCTCTTTGTGGGCATACGCAGAGTGCCCCCCCCCCCACATATTTAGGCTGGCCTGGGCCACTGGGCTCGATTATTAGCATTAAACCTAAGACCAAGTTTTGGGGAAGCAGTGTCGGTAACCCTGTTAAGCGCTGTTAAACTCCACTGGTTTTCATGCGAAGAACTAAAGCGTGATCCTTTACCTGGGAGTAAGCTCGGTTGCTGGCAGTGGGGCTTGCTTCTGAGTAAACCCTCCTAGGATTGTGATTTACCCGTTGGAAGAGTTGCATGGTTGCTTCAAAGCAAAGCTACCGACTACCACCAAGCTTACTCCCAAGTAACGCATGCCTCGGAGCCAACTGTTTTTTTCCTAAACTAAAACCTCAGTATTCAGGTTAAATTGCCGTGTTGGCACTTCGCGATAAATAAGCGGGGTTTTGGGTTGCAATTTGGGCACTCGGTCTCGAAAAGGTTCGCCATCACTGGCATACAGGGTTCCAATCTTCTCCCTTTTATCTGCCCAACAGCCCTCAGGGAGATCAGCCAAAAAGTGAACGTTCCATAGCCAGCCAGAAAACTGAGTGGGGGATCCGAACCCAGTTCCATCTCAACAACCAAACACCACACCAGAGCGGCTAACCAACTGCACCCCCACAACCAGATAAAAACAGTAGATGAGCTGGCTGTTGGGGAAAGAGAACCTCTGACATGCTATCACACAGCTCTGCCGTGGCAATTATTATACCAGTTGCAGTACCGGATTGTGCTTTTTATTGGACGCGATCACAGTGACTGCAAATTTATCCACACAAAAGTGGAGAGGAATTTATTTAAAAGACCAATTCCTCTGCTGCTATTCAGAGACTATTCATTAAAACATCTCCCCCCGCCCCCATGGGCCTCTTGCCATCTTGGGACTTGCCGCTCCTCCCTCTTGAGAGAGGATTTAAAAAAAATGGGGTCGCTGGACACCACTTCGATTCATAATAATTAGTTGTCATGTTTAACCTTCATTTTTATTGCTGCTTTTAAAGGTTTTAGCTGTTTTATTTTATATGTGACTGTCTGTTGTACACCACCCAGAGCCCTTTGGGGATGGGGTGGTATAAAAGTTGAAAGAAAGAAAGAAAGAAAGAAAGAAAGAAAGAAAGAAAGAAAGAAAGAAAGAAAGAAAGAAAGAAAGAAAGAAAGAAAGAAAGAAAGAAAGAAAGAAAGAAAGAAAGAAAGAAAGAAAGAAAGAAAGAAAGAAAGAAATAAATAAATAAATAAATAAATAAATAAGAAAGAAAGATGCCAGCCACTGAAATTGCCTTAAAAGCCCTGGCAAAAAAGGCCAGCCTTGCAGTGTCTGCTGAAGATCTCCAAGGTGGAGCCCCTCCCACCTCTTCAGAGAGCCCGTTCCTCGGTCACAGCCATGATGGAAAGGCTCTGGTCAATGACCGAGGGATGACCCTGAGTGATGGGAGAGTCAACAGATGGCTGCCTGAAGACCATACTTAGAGCACAGGGACAGCAGACTTAGGACAGGCCAAAGGCAATACTTCTTCATACGGAGAGGGATTAAACTGTAGCATTCTCTGCCAGAGGATGTTATGATTAATGCAGGCATAGATAGCTTCAAAAGAGTATTAGATTCTTGGAGGATCAATTTATCACTGACTAAAAGCCACAGTGACCAAAGGGAACCTCCACGTTCAGAGGGAGTCAACCTTTAAATATCAGTGCCAGGAGGCAACATCAGGGGGGGAGTGTTGGCCTCTATGCCCTGCTGCTGACCCTCCAGAGGAACTGGTTGGCCACTGCGTGAGACAAGATGTTGGACCACTGGTCTGATCCAGCAAGGCTCTTGTTATGTTCTCATATGGAAGGAGACGGACATATAGAAGGAGACAGTCCTTCAAAAATGGGGGTCCTGGGGCAGGTCATAACCAGCACCATGAATTGAACTCAGAAACAGACTGGCAGCCAATGTAGCTTTTTAAAAAAGGGCAACATATTCCCACTGGCCACCCCTGACAGCAATTGGGCTGCTCCATACTGGACCAGTTGTAATTTCCAGGTTGTCTCCAAGGGCTACATACACAAGTCTGGATGCACAATGGGGAGCACATGCGTTTGATGTGGTCAGCAGTGGCGTAGGAGGTTAATGGCTCCTCTAATCTGGAGGAACCGGGTTTGATTCCCAGCTCTGCCACCTGAGCTGTGGAGGCTTATCTGGGGAATTCAGATTAGCCTGTGCACTCCCACACACGCCATCTGGGTGACCTTGGGCTAGTCACAGTTCTTCGGAGCTTTCAGCCCCACCTACCTCACAGGGTGTTTGTTGTGAGGGGGGAAGGGAAAGGAGTTTGTAAGCCCCTTTGAGTCTCCTTACAGGAGAGAAAGGGGGGATATAAATCCAAACTCTTCTTCTTATTATTATTTCTTATGGCTCGCATAAAGGAAATTTATAATTGAAATTAGCCAAGCAAAAATTGTGTGTGCGCGTGCACGCGCTGTTGTTAAAACTAAAAATAACACCAAAAGGGAAACTGGCGAAAATTGTTGTAAGCAGAGAGTTAAGAGGAGAAGAGAAATGGGAATATGTACAACACATTATATTGGAAACTGACAGACTTATTGATCCATGTATTTTACCGGATTGGATGTTCTTTGAGAGCCAAACCTGAGCTTTGTTACTAGTTTTTCCTTCTAACAAACAGGGAACAAACTATTAAGCTATATTCCAAGCAGCTGACTCCATGCGGGAAGTTACCTTGAGTGCCGACAATTTCCATGTGAAGATGTGCAAGTCCACTGGCGGTAGACAAAGCTAATTTTATCATGCCTTCCACAGTTACCGTATACCTGTTCAGATAATCAAAAAGAGATCCATGCTCATGGTAATCTGATACCAGCCACAGCTGTGTCCATGTACCATTATCTGAAAAACAAAAATATTAATTTGTTTTTCAAAGTAAAAACAAAATCCCAGCTACTGATATCTGGTCACCCGTTTATTCAACTATGGATAGAAAGTACTGTACATCTACATGGAACAAGAGATGGCAAAAACTGCAACTTTACACAGTGTTAAGCTGCTTAAATTCCATTAATGTCAATCACATTTACACAGCTGACAGATGCAGTATTGAAGACGCGGATCATATGTTTCTGAGACCAGAATCCTTGGAGGCTAGAGAAATATTATTCAATCAGCCATTACTTGGCTTACCATTCATTGGTAGCACTTCACACAAGAGAAAGGAATTAATTCTTCATTGTAAGTATTTGAATCTTCACCTCAGTTGAAGAACAGTAGCAATTCTCTTCTGTTCTGAGAAATTCAGGATTCATTCACATGACCCCTTATCTGATATTATTCCTGAACCAAGGCAATGTTCATCATTTCTCATTTATGATATGCAAAAACTAGTACCTGGATGGCATCATGAATTTAGAAACAACCAAATCAGGAATCTTCCTAACCTTTATTGTCTGCAGCTATAAATCCAAGAATATTTTCATGACGTAGCATAACAGTCTGATAGATTTCTGCCTCACGAAACCAGGAGCGTTCTTCTCTTGAGGAGAAAATTTTCACTGCAACTTCTTCTCCTCTCCACTTCCCTCGCCAGACTTCTCCAAAGCGGCCCTTTCCAATGCTTTCTTGCAGTACAATTGTTCTGGCAATTGTCCTTTGGACAAGTAACGGTAACCCTACAAAATTAAAAATTGTTAAAAGGCAAAGAAATTTCAAGTCTGAGCAATCGGTTTTTTTAAAAATCTGACTCAAAATTTATCTGCCGTTCCAGAAAAGAATCAGTCAAGATTTTGGCATCCTTTTTCAAACGCGAGATGGAGAAGGGGCCATTTTGTCGGATTCCCCACCTGACTGCAGCACCTCTTCCACGGTGCTTTTTCTCCACTCAAGATCCTAATCCCCAATACACTTTATAGGGTCATAAGGAATAACAGAGGAACAGGGAACAAACTGTTTCCATCAGCAGAAAAATGACAGGATCCACCCCAATATTTATTATACAAATAGTGGAATCTGAATACTAGTTTTTATAGCACATAATATTACCCACCCACCACACACACACACTCCTCCAATTATGGGTTCTTACATTCTTTATTCCAACAAACAAAAAAGAGAGACATCTCCTCCACATTTAATCAACATTTCCTTGTCCATTTTGGTAATACTAACCCAACTGATTTGATCATTTCATTTGTTGTGAGTTAAAAATTCTAATATAAATACATTCTAATAATAAATGTGCTTTTTTCCGCTCTCACTAAAACAGAATGCACACTTTAATGTGATACAAGTTTTGCCACAGAAAATAAGTGTGAAACTGGGATTCCTCAGCCAATTTTGTGGAAGATTGGAAAATTAATCTGGAATAAATGAGCGGACAACTGGGTTTACAGGCTATCATGCAGAGATCTTCAAATACAAATAATTTCTATGACAGGCTCTGAATTTGTTTGAACTTAACATTCAAACTACATTTTAACCATGGGATTTGGTCCTTATATGCTCATCTATTAATATTGAAGGTCTGAACCTCAGATGATTATCCAGCTGATATTTTCAGGGTGTTATTGAATAGTCTTCTGTGCATCACAAAACTAAACTGATCAATGCAAATATCAGTCTGAATTATTTCATTTTTTACTACTATTATCATTGAGATTTTGTGGTCTGCATTACGCCATGACATACATTACATAACGGAGTTGCACTTATTTGGCAAACTTTCAATTAAAAAAAAAACCCCAAATGTTGCTGCTGGCTTTCTAGTCATTTCATTTCCCTCTTCAGAACAGTGTTGAGCAGACAGGTGCTCTGCACCGCCTGAGGTACATTAAGGCTACAGTTTCTCTAGACCCAGGAAGCTAACTTCTAAACAAGATTTGGCATCAATTGCATATTCCCCTTCATAATCCCTGTCTACAGATCAACAGTGGAAACAACCAGTCTGTTGATCCTAGAACATCCTTCCAAAATTTACAACAACAACATGCAGAGAACTACTCAAAAGGTTCTACTCTTTTTGGGGAATTCCAAGATTATGCTCACTGGTCCACCTTTCCTTGGAATCCCCTGCTTGTTCTTTGGGTATGTTTTTTTAAAAATCATCAATATGTAGATGAAGACTTTCAGCAGGAGCCTGCTAATATCCAGTATAAGCAGCCTCTTATATGGCAACTACACCAGCTCTTTCTTACTTTAACTGAAGACGAGGAAATGGTTTTGGGCATGCCACCAAAGCTAAATTCCAGACTACCTTTGACTATTTTACTTCACAGTTCATACAAAAACCAAAAACAGATTTCCTTCTTCTACTACAAAAAATTACATTTAAAATCAAGTATGTCTATAAATAAAATGTATGTTTCTTAATATCAAGCTACATACTGTATGTCAAGAGATCCTGCCTCTGGCTACAACCTACAACAGTGATGGCGAACCTATGGCACGGGTGCCAGAGGTGGCACTCAGAGCCTTTTCTGTGGGCACGCATGCAGAGTTTGTCATGTGGGGGGGAGGGGGCAGAAAATCATCCCCACACACACATCTAGGCTGGCCTGGGCATGATCCTATACCTGGGAGTAAGCTCGGTTGCTGGCAATGGGGCTTGCTTCAGAGTAAACCCTCCTAGGGTCGTGATTCACCCATTCAAAGCGTTGCACGGTTGCTTCACCAAGCTTACTCCTGAGTAACGAGCGCCTCGGAGCCAACCGTTTTTTTCTAAACTGAAACCTCAGTATTCAGGTTAAATTGCTGTGTTGGCACTTTGCAGTAAATAAGTGGGTTCTGGGTTGCAATTTGGGCACTCAGCCTTGAAAAGGTTCGCCATCACTGACCTATGACTTCTCAGGGATGGAAGACTTAAGTAGTATTCCTACAAAGGCCCTATTTTTCTCATTATATTTAGCTAGGAACTATGTCAGTGTAGTGCTATTCTGCACACTATCTTTTTAAAAAAGAACTTTATTAGCATACATGGAAAAACTACACTACCTGATCCAGAGCCTGAAGTAGTCATATCATAAATCAAATCTTTCAAAGTGGTGCCCTCAGATATGAAGGGGCGATCCATGGAAGGATCTTCTTCACTTGGAACACGATGATGTATGACAGCACGATTATGGCAAATGTACAGAATCAACATCAGTGAAATGCAGACAAAACAGACTGGCCCAGCAATAACAGCAGCCAATTCCACTGGTCCCAAATTAGCAGCAAGCTTTCCTGGTACAGGACCTACAAGTGGGGAGAAGGAGAGGAGGATGAGACATAAAAAGGGCAGAAGAAACCACCTGCCCCTTAAAACATGTAGTTTTTGATGGTTTGCATGATGATATAAAACCGCACAGGGTTTTGTCCCTCCAATCCTCATGAGCCACACAGTGATCATACAGCTCTGTGAATGATACAGTTTGCAAGAGGAAGGAAACAGAACTGTTTTAAAGCTAGTGCTTCCTGCTATTCTTGTTTTGAGCTAAAAAGAGAATAAGGGCAAGGTGTTCTCATTTATTTTTGATTTATTTTACTTCATTTATACCCTGCCTTTCTCCCCAGTGGAGACCAAAGCTGCTCCCATCATTCTCCTCTCCTCCATTTTACCATCACAGCAACATAAGTTAGGCTGGAAATATGTGAGCCTATCCAAAAGGGGGGCAGGGTTTGAATCTGCTTGTGAGAGATTTGTCCTCTCCAAGGCACTCGCCCCAGCAGGGGGGCGATTCTGACAGTGTGTGGGTGTTGTGGTCTGCCTCCCCATCCAGTGCAGGGACGCAGCAGTGCATGCCCCATCGGTGTTCCAGGTTCCCTTCCGCTGCTGACATAGCAGGTCTGGTTTTGGTGCGTGGCCAAGGAAGGAGCCAAGGACATAGGTAAGGGGGGGGAGTTTTCTCAGATTCAACCCCCCCCCATTACATGTCCGAAGTTTTGCCCCTCGTTTGTGTATTGTGTATGTTTAAGTGTTTTTTCAGTTTTTGGCCTGCCCCAGGGGGCTTTATAGTTTTTAGGCCAGCAGTGCACCACAATTCTCAGGGATTTATTATGACCCTCACTCAGACCCAGGTCTGGGTCTCAGAGAGGTTTGGTTCTAGGAGGGCCAAAGTTAGGGACTCCCAAAGGGCGTGCCACATCCCCCCTTGTTTCCAATGGGAGCTAATAGGAGACCCACAAAACTCAGATTTTGCAACTGGCTCCATTTTCCCTAGCTACATCTCTGCCTGGAGGGGACTACCAGCTGCCAACTGGGAGCCCAGCCAGTGTGTGTGGGAGGGGGGGCGGGGGGGAAGTCTGCCGTCCCTGGCCTTGGAGAGCTGAGGCCAGGGTGGGCTTGGAGGCGGGTCCACGCCCCAGGGCCTCCCTATGCCGCTGGGAAACCCCTGCAGATGTGGCCATGGCTGGGCATTCAGCTCTTGGATTGGGCTGCCCAATAAGTGGTCCAATGGAGGCAGTGGGGCCTCGCTGGGGTATTTACCCTCCCTGGAGCACTTACCCCTGTGGAGGAGTAAATATACCTGCAGGCAGCCACCGGAGCCCTCCACAGCAGCCAAACATGGTGCAGAGTGCCGTGTCAGTGTACCTGCTGCCCCTGTAGCGGGGGCGTTTCAGAGGCATGGGATGGGGTGGAGCCTTTGCCTGCTGGAATGCCGGTGCCTGGGACCTGGACTTATGCCACATATGCTAATGGAGGGCCTTTCAGCAGCAAGGAGGCTTTTTTACTTTTCTGCCTCCCCGCACTGCCAAGAGCCACAGGAGCCTGCTATGTCCTGCCACTGGGGGCTCTGGATTGGGCTGCCCCTCACCCAAGGTTACCCGGAGAGCCTCCATAGCAGCAGAGAGATTTAAACCTGGGTCTCCTAGATCTTAGTCTGACACTACAACCATTACACCACACTATCTCCCATGTAGACCTGCATCGAAATGCTCAGGTTACTCCATTCTCTGCTCTCATTTTATCAGATTTTTTTATCTTCTCTCATATATTACACATGGTGCATTTCAGAAAAACTTGCAGAAACACACACACACTTTTACCTGGTGTTGGAATTGGAAGGTCAATTTTATTGCAGAAGTCTTTGTCACAGCAATGAGGCATAGTAGTAACTCCTTCACTTGAAGAGGGAGCACAAATAAATGGCCTGTCTCTGGGAATCAGATCGATTTCTGCTATGCACATGCTATTGCGTATGATTTTATCTCCATTCCGTGTCACCGAAGTAATGCAGAGCCCATCTGTTGTGCACGTAAAGTTCTCCTTTGCACAAACAAGGCAAACACATTGTAAAGCTGTAATTAACAAAGATATTAATATTAGTTGTGTTAAACAATGTTGAGGCTATGACAATAAAGGGCTCCAAAATTATGTTTTCTCTATGCAGCTACAAACAAATAAGAGTTATGTGTAACGGTGAAGTATCAGGTAAAAACCTTAAATCATTTCAGGCATAAAATGGCTAGAGTACCTAAAGAAAAGATAAGCTTCTATAAGCTTTCTTTCTACCACAGTTTGCAGTCAGCTGTCAAAAAGAAGAGCATTCCAGTCACACTTTCAGAGAATTACAAATAAGCAGGATGTAATGATTACTGTATTTCACCATTATTCAAAACCTAGTCTGAATCCTGTCAATATCCCCTCTAAGCCATGCCCCCATCACCTCATGCAGATTCTCTCTCAACAGTTGCTTGCCTCCATTCCTTCTCCCTACCCCTTCAGTCTCCACTCTCAATTTGTATGATCCAGACCATGAATGTATATGGAGGGGGAGGGTTTTCTCAAGAGTGTAGCCATCAGGGAAGAGTTCTGGCCACATGCTATACTCCCCTTCACTCTCTTGTGGATTACTTTATTGCTTCCTTTGTATTGTTGTATTCGGTAGTTTGTTATTGCTGTCAGGTAGGGTCAGCTGCTTTGAGTCCACATTCAAATCCAAACCAATCCAAGAGCTCTAATGGCATATAAAAAGTCTCCAATGGAATAGAATATTAGTAGAATAAAGCCAGAACAATAAAATTCAAGGTTTAGGCATTAAAAGAGTGATATATTAAGTTCATGACTTCTCACTGCTTGCTGTGAGAACTTAGCAGCTGACTCTACCAGGTACCCTTGGCAGTCATAAGAAAAAATGCCTTACACTCACCAAAGCACCATTTCTTCCTCCCAAGAAACAGGGTTATAAGCTTGGACCGGATCACCTGGTATAATGAGCAATACAGGAGAACATGTGCCGCCAATTCTATACGGCACTGGCCACAAGGGCACAGTCTATCTGTGAATGGAATCTCTCACAATACTGATGAGGGTAGCACATTTATTCTTGACAGCATATATGCAATATGTTGTTGTGACTCCACATTCAGTAGAGAAACGCAGGGTGGAAATTATCCAAATCAGTCAATGGCTCAAACCTTACTTAGCCATGAAGTCACCAAATTATATTTGGCCAGCCTGTCTCTCACTGCTTTCACATCTACGACCCAGGGGCTGACCAAGCCCTTGTAATCCTTTCTCAGACGCCATATGTGGAACAATATGAACACTCTGGTAGGCAGATAAATAGGACAGAGATACTCTGGTGCAGCAACAGCAAGGTCATGGTGCACCTAGCATTAGATTACATTTAAAGCAGGCATCTCTAATTTTCCATTCAGTTTAGGAATACAATATCTGTCCACATCCATATCGCTTCACTGACAAAGCGTCCTGCCATAGCGTCAGTCCCTGGTTGGGAACTGGCACCAGATCGTTCCTCTTCCCTAGCGTTGCCGGGGACGCCCTCGCTGCTCCTTGGAGTCAGCTGGAGAGGGGAAGCGGATTGCTCCGAAGGACCTCCCCTGGGAGCGATCGGTTCGCCGACAAACTCAGGTGGAGAGGCGCATGAAGAAACTGATGGAGCGCTCGTCGACCGCTTGGTGCACGGTTTGTCTTTTGAACTCTGCGGTGGTGCGACTGAGGGAGCAGAGCGCTTAGAGGGCGGCTGAATCTCTTTGTTGGAACCTTGTCCCGTTCTACTGGAGCGCGGTCCGTCTAGCTGTTTAGAGGACCCAGTTGGCTCTTCGTGAGCCGTGGGAAAGAAGCGTTTCCTCGAAGCCCTAGTGGCTTCAGCTGCGGAGCAATGGAAATATCCCCTAGGGGGAGAGAAGCACTGGGTGGCCATCTTAGGCAGTGCCTTTTAGGCAGGAAAAAATAATGTAGAAGTGGGAAAAAAGGGGGGGAAGGGAAAGAAGCCTTCGGACCACAACCCCCACTAGCCCTTCTACTCACAAGAAGATACAGGACACAAAAGACGAAGACAGGAGGACGAAAGGAGACAAACAACGACTAAAGAAAAATTCTGGTGCAGAGAACCGAGAATTTCATGCACTCCCTGGCGAGGCAGGAAAGAATACTGCCTAAAATGGCCTCCAAGCCTCGACAGGAAGTGACATAATTCTGTTTCCTGCCTCCCTGAGATGGGGTGGAAAGCACCCATCAAGATGCCTTTCGCCTCCAAGAGAAAAAATATTTCCTGCCTCCCAAACTGGATGGTAAGAAACACCCCACAAAATATCCTCTGCTCAGAGGGAGAAAAATCTAGCAGTCATTTAAAATATATGGACACTTGAGCAACAGAATGTATAAGAAGAGCTTAACAAGGCACAGATCCCAGTGCGGACTCCTTCTTCAGCAGCCAGTGATCGCAGGAGACTTCACATCCAGTTCTTCTTAGCTGAGCCAGAATAACCTCCTGCCTGTACTTCTTGATGGGTATTCATGGGCCAACCATGTCTGAAACACTGGTGTCAATTCTAACAGTGGTCAACGTGGCATTAAATTACTTACACCACTGTGCCAATGAGGGGAGCCCTTAATGAAGAGTGCCAGCAGAACTGCACTTGCTGAAGAGGAGGTATTCTGACCCCTCTACTGTGCAGTCCCCAACCCATACAGATTTATGTATGACTGGGTACCAGAAGCGTACTGGTGACATCCCATTCAAAAGCTTTGGATGAGCTGAGTCAGTGGTCTTTAATCAATAACAATACCAGCTACAGAAACTGTATAGTTAATACGCAATTTGTGCATATAGTTAGATTTAGAAAAAAAAGCACTGCAAACGTTTTAGTGGTACAACTCTGATACCAAAGCCATATTCCTAGCATGCCAGAAGAATGGCATGGGAAATTAAAACATCTGATTTGCTAGGTCAAACTAAGTTCCACCTTGTCCAGCAGTGCTAGGTGTAAAACAAGATGGCGGAACAACAGTCAGGGCCTCACTACAGGTTTTAAAATAGGTCTTATACCAAGGCAGATGACTATTTTACCTGCAACTCCATAATCCTTGTCAAAGATTCAGAAAAGCCAATGTCAAATCATTAGTCAAAATATGAGTTTGTATAAGACCTTAGAGACATATCAGTACTGGTAATTTAAGTATGACGTATCTCAACAGCATATTCTAACCTAGCGAAATTTATACATTCAGAATGAACAAAAGGAAGGTTTTCTGTGCTCAATGAGTAACTGAACTGTGGAACTGACTGCCACAGGACACAGTGACAAGCCACTAGGATAGACAGCTTTAAAATTAGACAGATTCATGGAGAAGTCTGTCAATGGCTACAAGCCATAGTAACTCAAGGGAACCTCCGCATACAAGGACAGAATACCAGAGCTGTGAGACAACATGAGAGGATGAATCAGTCCTCTGTGGTTTATATGGTATCTAGTTGGCCACTTGTGTGATAGAAGATGCCAAAATAGATGGAATGCTGGTCTGAATCAACAGAGCTCTTCTTATGTTGGGCCATTTGTCTCACAGACTCTTGATTACCATTCTGACAACTATTACTAATTTCACATATCAACTAACATGAAACACTGCATAGAAAAATAAAAAAATAGTTCCATGCTGAATTTATACATAAAAATCAAAATTAATGAAGAGCTAGATTAGAAGGAAGAAATTCTGAAATAGTTACCTAAAAGACAGTTTCAGTGAGAATCTGTACTGTTTACTGTTACCTTAGGAATATTCTCTTTGGAACAGTTGTGAGAAAAATGTTTACAAGACAGAGTGAGAAATGTTTATGAAGGAGGTCTTTTCCCTTTTATTCTGATGCCTTAACATCAGTTATTCCAACAAAATCTGTTATCAAACTCTAAACTCCTATACTATTGTATTGTCGAAGGCTTTCACACTTCTCTCTGTGATACATCTCTGAAGATGCCAGTCACAGATGCAGGCCAAATGTTAGGAACAAGATCTACCAGCCACACATCCCGGAAAGCCCACAACAATACTATACTATTCTCATTATCTCTCATACGTACTTCTGTGTCTTCTTCCATTTAACAGACTCTTCCTCAGAAGCTGCCGAACTTTTTGTTCCTATGGCCAATATCATACCTCATTCTGCCACTTCTCAATACATGGACCCTCCACAAAGCATAGCAACCACAGAACTTCCAAATGCACCCTATTTGAGTTCATGTACACGCTGCCTCATTACAATTTGCTGAGCCAGGTAAGTCATCACCACTAAAAGCAGCCCTTTCCCTGTTTTTGGGGAGCATCTGCAAAAACAGAAACTGAGGCAGAATCTTTGGCTGTACAGACTGGTGTCCCAATACATTTTCCTCATAAATGCCAACCCAGAAGGTTGTATGCATCTGGATGAACACTGAGGATTTCAAAAGGAATACTGAGGGTTTCACGTTCCACGGACTCTGCCTGGCAGCAGCAACCTAATCTGCATGCTGGCAACCTCAGTCTCACTTTGCTTAGCACCTTTCCACACAGCCTCAGGGTAGATTATCTTTGCCTGCTGTTAATTACTTTAGCAGCCTTTGTTCTCCACCTCCACTGTCAATGTGTGGTTTATCACACTGTTCATGGCTAAAAGGAATAGGAACCTCAGGAGCCTACCCCTCACCACTGCTAGGGAGATTTTTAAAATATAATTAAGACTTTAAAAATATATAAAAATCAAACAGAAAAGAGAGAAAACATAAAAAGTAATAAAGGGAAAAGGGAAGGCTCCCAATTTCGTCTGCCCAGACACTTAAAAGTTTATACCACTTGCATTTTTGGACAAATGGAAACCTTTGATTGATTATTTGGATAAAACAGGGGAAAAAATGATGAGTATGATTAGGGATCATTAAAATAAGTCACGGACTGTTAAAATAAGATTAAGAATTGTTAAAATATGATCCAATATAAAAAAGTGTGACTTTTTATTTGTAGTAACTTTACTAATAATTAGTAATAACTTTATTACTGAAGATCCAACTTTACCCAGGTGGTTAAAGATCAAGTAGAAGAAAATGAATTTTTTGGGTGTTAATACTTGGCACAGACAAAACTTGGGAGTCCTTATGGAAAATATACTTCGTTTTTCTATGATTTTTGTGTATCCTTTGTGATGTAAAGCTGTTCAAGTACTAATAAAATTTCAACCAGAAAAAAAGTTTACTACTTGCACTCTGTAAAAATTAATTCTTAATGATTATATTCATTTCCTTGTTTTTGTATTCCTCAAATCCCCAATTCATTTTTCTCCATTTTACATAAAGTCTATCAGGAGTTTCCAATTACACAAATCTCTCACCACAGCTAGATCACAATTATCCAGGCAATGGAGAACTCTGAGTTTGTTCCTGCTGAGGGTTCCATTGTGAAGGCCGCTGAGTATGAGCTGGGGGCACATCACTGTCTGCTGAATCTCATCGTAAGAGACACATAACTGTGCAACATTACAAACATTTAGTACTCAGAACTTTGGATTAAGAGAGTTTAGGATCCCACTAAAGTTCCGCTCCCCCCGACCATGACTTACATGATGCCCAATTCTGGCCCTCACAATGGCATAAATGAACCAGGGTCACGGTTACAATGGCATGACATTTTGCCAGTATTCTGGTGACAGCATTTCTTAAAGATATCATAGCACAGGAAATACTTGACATCTAAGTCTCTCCAGCAGGAACTACTGTGAATGCCTCACTCAACTGACTGAATCTTTTTGATCTATCAAATGACCAAGCAAAGTCCACTGAAGTCAATGGGATCAGAAGAGAGTAACTGTTCTTATAATTACACTGCATGGACATCTGCAAATTAAGCAGCTGGGTGCTCTGCTGTATCATACCATTTTATTACTGGTATAGCGAAGAGTCAGAAAAGGCATGATCCCATAGAAAGGTTAGGCAGCTAATGGCACACTGTGCCCAGCCAGGTAGATGACAACAAAGCGTGGCCAAAAGTTCTTTGCATCTTATGTTAGCTGCAATTAGCTCAAATTTCCTCTTTGCTACCAGGGCCTCTTGTATATTTTCTAGGCAGAAAAACAATACAGCAGTTTGCAAAATGAATAAATTATGACAAACACAAATGTCTCTACTCGCAAATTTAATTCAACGTATGCTACCCTGACACAACATCTAGTACTTTTCTGCAGAACCATTTTGGCAGGAAGATAATAGTACATCTAGCCTATCTTTGAAAGATTAAAATTTTAAAAGGATTTAAGGCCCCTGGTGAGAAACAACCATTAAAGTTTTAGCAAGTATCAAAGAGCCTAATTAGGACATACGAACTATGGGGAGTAAACCAAAAAATCCAATTATTAACTGCACACAGAAAGAGAGTTCTGCTAGTCCAGAGGTCTACAACAGTGCTGGAGTGCGAATTGGCCATGCTGGCAGGGGCTGATGGGAATTGTAGTCCATGAACATCTGGAGAGCCACAGGTTGCAGACCCCTGTACTAGTCAGACCCCAGTGACATCTCCAGCACTGTTCAGTCTCAGGAACAGCTGAAGACAATGGCTTTCAATTTGTGTCCAAGGTGATCCTGGATTTCCTCAGAAGCTTCGCAAAAGTTCCTCAATACGAAGAAGAGGAGTTTGGATTTATATCCCCCCTTTCTCTCCTGTAGCAGACTCAAAGGGGCTGACAATCTACACCCTGTGAGGTAGGTGGGGCTGAGAGAGCTCAGAAGAACTGTGACTAGCCCAAGGTCACCCAGCTGGCATGTGTTGGAGTGGACAGGCTAATCTGAATTCCTCAGATAAGCCTCTACAGCTCAAGAGGCAGAGCGGGGAAACAAACCCCATTCCTCCAGATTAGAATGCACCTGCTCTTTACCACTATGCCACTGTTGTGTAAATAAGGATATTTATACATTTATTTACAACATTTATAATTGATTTTTTGAAAGTATCTCTGAATGGCACCTTAATCAATTATAAATATTGTAAATAAATGTATAAATATCCCTATTTAATATGCAGCTGTGGGGAACTTTTAGGAACTCTCAGTCACGTTCACTTAAACAAAACAGGTGTGCAGCAGGTCTGTCCAGCATGCACCAAAGATCATGCCACACCATCTTCAGTGTTCTGAAGCTTCTTAGTAGAAGAGTCAACATGGAAAAGGGTTCAAAGGGGTTCATCTACCACCCTCTCTAGTTGCCAATTGTCGAGCAAACCAACAATCAGAGCCTCAGTGTTCATGCCTAAAGCCAAAGCAGTGGTGGACTACACACTGACCGCCATCTAGTTACAACATTTACCCAAAAGAAAAAATTGGAAACAGGACAATAGCTGCCTATGGAACCTGGATCTGAAGGCAGATTGGTTTAAGCAGAAATCAAGCCACTACAGATCTAAAGCCATCTGGCACTCGGCTCTCTCTGAATGATGCATTCATAAAAACTCATGAAGCAAAACAACCAATTTCTTCTTGTGGGATCTCACCAGCCAGAATTGGCACAGATCAAACTCACAAACATTACACTCATCCTTCTAAAACGTACCCTTGGTATCAGCAGGCAACACAGACGGAAAACATTATAATCAAGGGAACGCTGAGACTCCAGTATCCCACACTGCCTTTGAACTAGCAGCACAGACGTCAACTTGTATGTAATTAACCCTAACTCTCCCACACACCAACACACACGAAGTAGGTGGTAAACACAGGATCACTCAACATCCAGATGGAGACAGTTTACTTAATGCATTTAATAAATGTGTATATCACTGTCTTTCCAAGGCAGTGCACAAATACAAACAGTAAAACCAATAACAGTCTACCATTATAATAAAACCTATTGCAAAAACAAAACAAAAATATCAGTGTAAGATTAAAAACTAGCAGTGAAATTAAAAACCAGTAGCAGCCGTAGGTACCAAAAGAATAAAAGCAGTATTGAGAAACAACTAACAACAATTCACATTCACCAAGTCATTTGCTACCCAGAATAGTTCTTCTAGAGTAGGGGTGGCCAATCTATGGTGCTCCAGATGTTCATGGACTACAATTCCCATCAGCCTCTACCAGCATGGCCATGGTCATGCTGGAAGGGGGCTGATGGGGATTGTAGTCCATGAACATCTGGAACACCATAGGTTGGCCTCCCCTGAAGGATTCTTCAGGCAGGAGCTGATGGGAATTGTAGTCCATGAACATCTGGAGTACCAAGAAGGATTCTTCTCACCATTACTACAGCCAGAGCATTAAAGAATTCAGGCAAAAATTTGGCACCAACCATGCAACTAGTCATTTCCCCTCAGGCTTCACAATATTAAGGCTGACCACAAACTGATGGAAGGGATGCTGAAACAAAATGGTCAGTGCAGAGAATACAAAAAGGAACTACTTCACTGCAAAAGCAGATACACAAAGTGGGGGGAGGAAACTATTAAGTTCTATGAACTTCCGGTTCATAAGGTCATCTAAGTCCCTGGCAAGTCTTCCTGGCAGCCACTGGAAAAAATGCCAAGTATATATGTGGAATCTTCAAGATAGGAGTCCTCAGATCTAAATTTCTTTCTTGCCAATTAGAGATGTGAAATTTCCATAAAATTAGAGACCTGGATGGTGGAGAGGAAGTTAAAATACATGGCTGGTGGGAAGGCTAAGATCTTGAAGGGATAGCACTATGCTCCCCACTTTTGCTGGGGTCCAGCTGACACTTTCTAACTCAGTTAAGAGAATAGGGGACATTGTGGACCCCACATTACTGCAGCAGAGGAGGAACCACAGTTTCATTGCCAGGAAAATGGCCCCCTACCTTGAACTGGATGGATCAACATGGCCAGATTGGCTGTGATCATCTGGAACCTAGACAACTGCAATGCCCTCTGCATAGGTCCTTCCTTAATGTCAACGTGGAAACCCACTGTTTCAGAATGTGGTGACCTGTTACTTATGGGAACGACACAAGCCATGCATGTCACATCAATCCTGAAGTTGCTCCTCTGGATACCAATCAGTTACTCACTTCAATTCAAGGTATGGATTATCACTTACAAAGCTCGTCAAGGCCTGGGACCCCCATGCCAGCAGGACTGCCTCTTCTGCCATGTGCTGCTATAAACAATTTCAATCATCTGTGCATAGTTTCCTGCTGGTTCCTCCCTGCAAATGGGTAAGATCTGCAACTATCCATTCACACGCACTCTCTGTGGAGGCTCCCAGCTTTTGGGATGGCCTGCCTCAGGAGATCAGGAGGACTTCCACGGTTGTATCATTCCACAAAATGTGCAAAAGGACACTCTTATGATAGAATCAAAAATGTGTTTCATAGTACAGTCCAGAAGTACCCCTTCATATGAGAAAGCTCTACAGACCACTGCAATCATCACTGTTATCTATTACTGTTGGTATCAACTGCATTGTCTGATGCTTTGTAACCCCTCGTTCTGCATTGCTTAAACAATATCTTTGCCTTGGGCAGTTCGTTGTTTCTCATTGTTTATCACATTGTCTTTGAGTTTAGTATTCCTAGCACTATTACATTCTTCTTCACTGGATGTCTTACGTTGTATGATTGCATTTTCTCTCTCTTACTGTGCTCTGTAATCTGCCTTGAGTTTCAGTGAAAAAGGCAAGATAAAAACAAGGTACATACATACTTTCTTATCAACATTAAATTTACATAGCATATCAAATAATAGTGCCATACTGATGAAACTGAAAAGTATAAAAGCCTTAATATCCCAGAAGAAAAACTGCAGATATACACTGTATTATAGTCAGAGCTGCTAGACTTGCTATTACCACACAACACATCTTAGCTTTTGCCATTTCAGAGGTAGAAAAATACAAACTAAAAGTTAAAGACACATAGTAAAAAACAGAATGTCTTATTTGAAAATAAAGTTTCACACTGTTACAAGATGACTAGCAGCCTATTTGAATATCATGTTGAACTTTTAAACAATGAAAAACCACTGAACGCTGAGCCCTCTGGGAAAGGGTGGGATAAAAATATAATAAAATAAACTCTTCAATAATGTATTACCGTCATTCACATTGTAGTATATTAACAGTGGACAGAATTAATCCTCTTCAAATAATAATTATATCCTCAAAAACACAGTATAGACACAGGAATTCTAAATCTTTAATTCTATCAGTTATCACATTAAAAAATGTAAAACTTTACCCTTAAAAATATTTCACTCATTCTAGGATTGTTTTTCTACAGCACTCTCCAATATTTCCAAAAACTGGAAGAAGTCTTTTTTAAAAAATCCTGAATCTTTCCAGTCCTTTTGATCTTTACTGCCACCCCCAAAAGTTCCTTCAATAGAAAAAGGGCATTGCCCCTCCATACTATCTGTGAAATTGTCTCTGATTCTTCTTATAATGTATATTTAATGTAATACATATAATATACATATATATAACACACTGGTAATTTGTTTACACTAAAAATGGAATAAAAATATTGGCAGAAACATTTCATCGGTTCTCTGCTACTTCAAAACCAAAAAGTCTATTTATTGATAGACCAGTAACAATTGTTGATGAGGACAAGTTATCAATAGTGCAATAAAATGCATTTTTAAATACCTATCCTGTAGGGACAGCATACATTACTTTCATGCATGCACTATTCATAACCAGGTTTGTGTGAGTACTATATAAGAAGTCCAGGAAAAAACAGCTATACATATTGAAAATGCAGAATCTGAATTTTGTAACAGCTTCTAGTATCACTATGGCCAACTCCATGAAGAGAAAATGCACTTGATTATGACTGACACCAGTCCATTATCTGTTTCTTCAAACTGTAAAACAACACACCGAGTTCTGCTGAGGAATGCTTTGGCATGCCATATTATGAAGCCTGACAATCTTATGCAGAATTAGGCATAGGGTCAGGCTGTAAAAGAGATTATTCCCACTCAATGTAGTTAGTTTTCACTTGTTTCATAAATGAAAACACTTAAATGTAAAGAAATAGTACTCAGCAGACAGCTAATATACTTCTAGCCACAAATACTCTATGCTAGACAGCCTCCCTGTTGACCTGCCGGGACGGTTTTTCCCTGAACATTCCCTATGGCCCAAAGGCAGGCTATGTTAAAGTTGTGAAAAATGATCTTGTGTGCTAAAAACAAAGGTGTGAGTTCACTGTTCCAGTTTTCTAAAAGACTGGGCAGAGGAAAAGGAGCTCCACCACAAATAGAATGTGAGGCCAATCCATCTGCTGTACAATCCCCCCTCTCCATTGTATATGTGGACTGATTCAGTGGTCAGGGATGCGCCCTTTATTATAGTATTGTTTGTTTACAGCATGTCCCTTTTTCCCATGGAGCTCTAGGCAGCATGCACTGGGTACATGGTTAGCTAATCCTCTAGTCTATGAACTGTCCAGAGCCAAATCTCCTTGTGTTTTTTTAAAAAACAGTTCATTAATTTATTATTCTTATACCGCGCTTTCTAAATAAATAAAGCAGTTTAGGATTTAACTGGGAAAATAGGATAAAGCAAGATCTGACTCCTTTGATGTGGTTTTTACAGCACTACAGCACTGGATCACAAATAAATTACAGTGATTACATAATGAGTGTATCAGAAAAGTCTGCACTGAAGTATAATAATAATAATGCATTTTGGTCCTGGTAATGAAACTGTGAAAATTAATCGAAGTTTCACAACATCATGGACAGGACCAGAAAGTTTTTTTTAATTATCCAAATTGGTCAAAGGTTCACTGGACTTGTGAAGTAGAAAAAAATTACTTGCAAAGTAGAAAAAAATTACAAATCATGGAAGTCAGTCAAAGCTTCACAAGACTGTGGTCAGGATCCAAACAGTCAATAAAACCCAATATCACAAACTTGATCAAAGCTTGATCACAGCACCGCATTCAAGAACAAAAAAGATTGTTTAGAAAATCACAAAAATCAGTTGTGCCACCGAAATGCTAGAACAGATGCTGAAAGACATGGCATGAACACTGAAAACAAGGAATGTGGTTGAGTTAGAGCCTACAGAATAACTATGATGATCCATCTCCAGGTGTTGTGCCATTGCAGGGTTCCATCAGATCCATGATTATTTTGCAGGGTGCTGGCATAAGAAACATATTAAGATCCACACTTGTTATGATCCTCTCATAAATAAGTTTTTGTGTGACAAGAGGCGATTAATCCATGATTTTTATGACACAGTCCACAAGGCATGCTGGTATGATTAGGTTTTAGAATGTCTTAATGTAAAAGCTATGAGGATCAATGACGCAGGTCAATGATTTTGTGATGCAGAAATGCCATCTCCTCTGGATCTATTATTTCTATGATGCTCTTTGTGGGCACAGATGTAACCGATAGATAGGGCTAACAAAAACATGATCTGCCTGCAAATCAGGTTCATGAACATCCATAGTACAGTTCTACATTTCTGAACCACATAACTGATGCTGGATGCAATATTGTTATGATACTGCTGAACGTGAAATATATGACTGATTTGAAATGTTTGCTTTTAAGCTAAAAAAATATATGACTGATTTGAAATGTTTGCTTTTAAGCTAAAAAAACCCACCCACAATAATTTGTATTGTCAATTTAGGGTCTAGCTGCAATTTGGCATTATGATGTGTTGATTCTTCAGAAACCTCTGATCAGCCAGTGGAACTAAGGTGCCCTCCTCATAAAAAATTCATACGAGATCTACTGTGCATATTTCTCAAAACTGGGGTGTTGTGGGGTTTCCGGGCTACATGGCCATGTTCTAGCAGCATTTTCTCCTGACCTTTCACCTGCATCTGTGGCTGGCATCTTCAGAGGATCAGGAGAAAATGCTGCTAGAACATGGCCATACAGCCTGGAAACCACACAACAACCCCAGTGATTCTGGCTGTGAAAGCCTTTGACAATTGCTCAAAACTATTTTCCAAGGGAGCACATGCCACATTAGAACCCAAGAGAAAAACACTGTTGACTTGCAAACTTTAACATCATGGAGCCACAAAATAGCAATCTGATTTATGCAATACAATCTGGAGTCTAATAAGTCAATAGATTTTCACATGGATCCAAGATTCAAAATTAAATTCTGTATCATGTTTAATATACAATATTTATTTATGTATATTAACTATGATCAGCTGCGACCACAGCAAGTTTTTAAAGGCTGCATATAACACCCAGGCAATGTGTGTATGAGCTTCACATTTCAGCTATATTCAGTGCAACAGATTTCTGTGGTGTAATCAAGTGACAATCGAAACCGACTTTCGAGTCCTTTTCTGCAGTCTCTGCATAACTACCAAACATTTTCATGTAAAAACTAACAGACAAAACCAAACTCCCAAATACCACAAACAGATAAAGCAGCTTCCAGCACAGCGTTTTTCTGGACAAACATTCTTTAAAACCACAGCCCGTTTCTCAGCCGTCTGGCACTTCCACTTCAAAACAAAACAAACCGACTGGGAACTGACTGTGGATATCGCTCGAAACTTTCTTGCAAGTGAGCCCAGGCCACGTGAGAAACGAAGGAGAAAAACACGGTTCTCTTGCAAACTTTTCCCGTGTCTCCTGGTTAGGACAATGCAACCAGGGCAAGCGCTGCCCCGGACTGCAGGGCTTCAACCAACCCTGAAGTGGTCCAGACGAACCATCGAAGGACCGGGTCTGTGGGTGGGTGGGTGGGTGAGTGGGTGGGGGGAGAGAGGGAGGGTCTTCTGCAATTGGGCCGCTAAACCCCGACCAACCAGTGGGAAAGCTGGTGGGGGTGCCATGCTGAGCGACAGTCAGAGGCCACTGACCCCTTGCTTCGGGGAGGGGTCAAAAGTGTCAAGCCCCCGCTCCGTCCCATCTCGGACACGGATGCATCTGTTCGAGAAGCGCGGAGGAGAGAGGGGGGGGGGGTTCTTGAAGACACTGAGTCGCCACATTCCCTGGACAACTTTCCCACACCCCCGGCCCCAACGATGCCACAAGGGCGGGCGAGCTCTGTCGGGACGGCAACGCTGCAGCCACCCCTGAAATGGTGCAGGGGGCCACTTGGAAGGGGGGGGGGTCTTCCGCATTTGGGCTGATAAACACCCACCCACCCCCCCCCAGGAGAGCCGCAGACGGGGTCAGGGGCAGCTCAGGGCGAGACTTGGCTCCTTCCTTCGGGGGGGGGGAGTCAAAAGTGTCCCCCCCCTCACAGTCCAGCTTGGAAAACGTTGCGGGAGGGGGGGGGTCTCTGCAGGCATCGCGAGGGTTGGGCGGAGGGGACTCCTGGGGGGAGCCACTCCACGGTCTCGTGGGGGGGGGGCTTTTCCAGCCTCTCTTCACAAAGGCCGCGCCATGTTGCCTGAGGGGGTGAGGAGAAGGAGGCAGGACGGTCGGACTCCGCAGAGCCACTCACCCGTCGTCGCCTGAGGGAGGGCCAGGAGGAGGAAGAAGCCCGGCCCGGCCAGCCCCGCCGCCGCCATTGCGTGGCCCCGCAGACGACTCTGAGGAGAAGCCGCCGCCGCCGCCGCCGCCATTGTCCCGTCCCCGCCGCCTCCTCAGGCGCCACTCGCCAAACCCGAGAAAGGGGCCCGCGCGCCGCGCGCCAGGCCACGCCCCGCGCCACGTCCCGGCCACGCCCCCTCCAGACAGACACAGCCGCTCCCCCCACCCGCCGCTCCTCTCGGACAGACTGAGCGGGGAGGGCGCCCCATTGGACAGCGCCGACCCCTGGCCACGCCCCGCCAGGCGCTACCTGCTCTCCTCTTGAAGAGGCTGGGGGGGGGGGGGGCGAAATGTGGCCGGCCAAAGCGCCCCCTGATTGGGCAGCGCCGACGCCCGGCCACGCCCCTCCAGACAGACACAAGCGCTTCCTCCCCTCCCTTCTACCAGAGGTTAAGGGAGGGGAAATGTAGCCCGCCAGGGCGCCCCCTGATTGGACAGCACCGACGGCCGGGCCACGCCCATCGCCGCCCGCCTCGACTCAGCCCCAACAACAAACAAGAAGCGCGCGACGGTGAGAGGCAGAACGGGGGGGTGCCCGCAAAGGGGTCGGCGCGCGGCCGCGGGGAGGAGGGGGCGCGTGCACGCTCATTGCCCGGTCCCCGGGGTCGCAGCCGCCCGCCCTTCGCAGGTCTGGTTGTGTGGAAGGCTGGTTGCGCGCGGGGGCAATTCGGGGCGCTGCTTGCAAAATCTGTGTTTGCAGAAGTAGACCAGCCCGTCGGGCCGGGTAGCCGCCTTCATCCGGGGCAACGTGGTGGTGGGGCTCTTGTTGTTTTGCAACGAGACTCGGAAAAGCCTGTCCTCAGCCGGCCGCACGCCGACCCCTGGGAAGGGCCGCCTTCCTCTCTCGCAAGACAAAAACCGCAGCCAGGCTGCCCTGCGCCGCAGTCAGGCTTCCTGGTTACAGTCTGGCTTCTGCAGTCTGCTGATTCAGGGGACCACAGGCGGGTCGTGGGGGGAGAAAGGGGTTGGATGACATGAATATGCCCCGGCAAAACGGGGAACTGGACCGGGTTTTGCAACCAGGGTTCATGAACTCAGATTATGCAGAAAAGTTGCCTTGAACAAAGGTTTGGGCACGTCGCTCTGCGCTAGATGGGGCATCACACATGATGTGCCTCTCTCTTTATTCCGCAATAAGGAGCGACTCAGTGGACCGTGCCCAGCGAGATCTGTGAGGCACAGCGCCTCAGCGGATCTCGTGGCATGCATCGCTTAGATCTCGGTATTCAGCTCTCTCGCTGAAGTGTAGGCATGCCTGGATTTCTTGGGCACCTCACAAAACTGCTGGGATTACGTGCTTCAGAGGTACGGCTCAAAGAACAACGAAGAACTGCGCTTGAGAGGGATGTGGCCGCAAAGTGAAGATTTCTGGAGTGCAAATTGCCAAGAAAAACGTTCATGGGTTTGGAGTGAAGTCGTTGCAAGGATGAGCTGATATGGCTGGTGAACGGTGCTGTACACAGAGTGAATGCATTTGGAAGCTTTCCAGTGAAAAGGGAGGGGTGGAAGTCCCTGCCCCCGAGGAATTTCTGGTCTTAGGTGTGACAGTGAGTCAGACATCAACGGGAAAAGCTAAGGTAGAACAGTAGCTGATTGGAAAATATGACTCCACCATAGCTTCTTGAACCTGCTGAGAACCTTTTCCATATCAGCTCCACTGGCTTGGCCATAACTGCCGCTCTGCTACGCACTCCTCTGAGATCCAAAGGCAGGAATCTTCAACCTTTTCCAACATAATGGGCACCTTTGAAGAAGAGAAGAAGGGTTTGGCTTTATATCCCCCCTTTCTCTCCTGCAGGAGACTCAAAGGGGCTTACAATCTCCTTGCCCTTCCCCCCTCACAACAAACACCCTGTGAGGTGGGTGGGGCTGAGAGAGCTCCGAGAAGCTGTGACTAGCCCAAGGTCACCCAGCTGGCGTGTGTGGGAGTGCGCAGGCTAATCTGAATTCCCCAGAGAAGCCTCCACAACTCAAGCAGCAGAGCTGGGAATCGAACCCAGTTCCTCCAGATCAGAGTGCACCTGCTCTTAGCCACTGCTCTTAGCCACTACGCCACTGCTGCTCCCTTTGGAATTCTGACACAGTGGTGGATGCAACCACAAAACGGCCGCTGTAAGAGACAGAGTTGCACAAAATGTCAGGGACTGGATCCAAGTTAGGAATGATTAATATTGTATCTGGCTAAGACAGCTTTGGCTCCTGAAAACTCATACCCCCCCTCCCCCCCAAAAAACTTTATAACTGCCCAATCTGGGGGTGGGGGGGCTGAAAGGAGTTGTGGAGGCTGCAGGGCCCTACACTGCCAGATTTGCCCTCTCTGGAGCACTTCCCCCAGCAGCAGAAGAAGAAGAGTTTGGATTTATATCCCCCCTTTCTCTCCTGCAGGAGTCTCAAAGGGGCTTTACAATATCCTTGCCCTTCCCCCCCCCCCTCACAACAAACACCCTGTGAGGTGGGTGGGGCTGAGAGAGCTCCGAAGAGCTGTGACTAGCCCAAGGTCACCCAGCTGTCGTGTGTGGGAGTGCTCAGGCTAATCTGAATTCCCCAGAGAAGCCTCCACAGCTCAGGTGGCAGAGCTGGGAATCAAACCCGGTTCCTCCAGATTAGATACACGAGCTCTTAACCTCCTACGCCACTGCTGCTCTCCAGTGAGGGGCAAATCTAGCAGTGAGTGACTGCTGCAGCCCTCCACATTGGTCAGATGCCGCGCAGAGCACTCCTGCACCCTTCCTGACTCGGGCAGTGCAGTCGGGGCATTCCACAGGTATAGCTGCGGGTAACGTTGGCTCCCACTCTGGCTTTGCCTCCTGGGAGGCCAATGCCCGAGGCCTGGACTTGCTGCACCCTTTTGGGTGGCGTAATCCCATTCAGTTCAATGGCGGGCTTTTGGGTGGCCAGGAGGGTTTTTTTGTTCTTGTCTCCCCGCGCTGCCAAAAAGCCCTCTGGAGGTGACAGGGCAGCGCCACTGCAGCGCCATCCCTGGCTGCCCCAGGGCTCTCGAAAGGCTTTACATCCGGGCCTTTTGCCATCTGATGGGACTCGCCGTCCCTCCCTCTTGGGGGAGGATGTTTTAAAAATGGGGTTGTTGGACGCCACTTATTATACTCATTATACTTATTTTCTTATTATTCCTATCGCTGTTTTTAAAGGTTTTAGCAATTATTTATAACTGTACTGTGATTTTATGCTGTACACTGCCCAAAGCCCTTCGGGGATGGGGCGGTATAAAAGTCTAAAGAATAACTAACTAACTAACTAACTAACTAACTAACTAACTAACTACATACATACATACATACATACATACATACATACATACATACATACATAAATGCATGCTGCTAGACCAGGGGTGGGCAATTATTTTTTCCAGGGGGCCGCATAAGAAACAGAAAATATTGTGGAGGGCCGGGCCAAAAGGCAGGGGGGCGAGGCGCTTTTGAAAGCCCCGCAGAAGCCGGCAGCCAAGGCAACTGGCTTCTGCGGGGCTTTCAAAGGCGCCTCGCTCCCCAGCAAGGCAGGGGGGCCAGTCAGGGTCATCCGGCGGGCCGGATGTGGCCCGCGGGCCATATAATGCCCAGGTCTGTGCTAGACTCAAATGTAGCTGTAACTCTAACAGATAATACTTCAATATTTCAGTCAGAAGCTCTGCTTAACAGAACAGCCCTGCTTTGAAATTAGCACATGATTTAAAAGAATGTTTTTGCTGACGCACAGTTACTGCTGAAGCAACTTAAAAAAACCCTGCACGGCCGGTCAAATATTCAGTAGCCAATCAGAAGCTGGTCAAATTCCCCATCCGCCCACTTTCTGAAAACACTTGAGGGGCCCCCTGGCCCCCGTGGGCATCATGTTCAGGACTCCACCACAACAGGTTGTAGCACAGGTGTCAAACTCGCGCCCCTCCATATGTTATGGACTACAGTTCCCATCATCCACTGCCAGCATGATGCTGGCAGGGGATGATGGGAACTGTAGTCCATAACATCTGGAGGGCCGCGAGTTTGACACCTATGGGTTGTAGGGTCTACATTTGACAGGCAAACGGCGCTGGCTTCCCTGATCCAGACGGCCCAGATTAGCCAGATCTCGTCAGGAGCTAAGCAAGGTCTGCTGTGGTCAGTACTTGGATAGGAGATCACCTAGGACAGTGGTGGCGAACCTTTGGCACTCCAGATGTTATGGACTACAATTCCCATCAGCCATGGCCTGTTGGCCATGCTGGCAGGGGCTGATGGGAATTGTAGTCCATAACATCTGGAGTGCCAAAGGTTCGCCACCACGGACCTAGGAAATCTAGGCTTACTACCCAGAGGCAGGTAATGGCAAACTGAATGTCTCTTGCCTTGAAAACCCCAAGGTGTCTCCATAAGAAGAACAAAACAAGTTTGAATGTATACCCCGCCTTTCTCTCCTGTAAGGAGACTCAAGGCGGCATACAAACCCCTTTCCCTTCCTCTCCCCACAACAAACACCCTGTGAGGTAGGTGGGGCTGAGAGAATTCTGAACTGTAACTAGCCCAAAGTCACCTAGCAGATGTCATGTGTAGGAGGGGGGGAAACAAATCCCACTCACCAGATTAGAGTCCATCGCTCTTAACTGCTACACCACGCTGGCCACATCTTGATAGCCCTTTCCACCACAACCTTGCCCTCGTGAAGTAAGAGTTCATTCTAGAGCAGGGGTGTCCAACTCTGGTGCCCCAGATGTTCATGGACTAAGATTCCCATCAGCTACTGCCAGCATGGGACTGATGGGATTTGTAGTCCACAAACATCTGGAGAGCCGCAGGTTGCAGACCCCTGGGGTAGAGGGTGCCTTTTTAAAGTGGTATCATGCATCATCTCGCACGCACGCACACACACACAACCCAAGCCCTCTTCTTTAGGCCTATGGCCTTCCTCACATTCAGGTTTAATTGTAAAACACATAACTTCCCAGAGCTGTTACAAACTGTGGTAGAGAAACAAGGCATATGCTGTACCCATAATGTATGTCATTTTCTCCCTACTCCCTCGTGAAGTAAGAATACATTCTAGAGCAGGGGGGTCCAACTCTGGTGCCGGTGCCCCAGATGTTCATGGACTACGATTCCCATCAGCCCCTGCCAGCATGGCCAATTTGGCCATGCTGGCAGGGGCTGATGGGAATTGTAGTCCATGAACATCTGGGGCACCAGAGTTGGACACCTCTGTTAGAGCATGCTCAGCTGGGGCAGCCCATTGCAGAAGAAGACTATGTGGTAGGTGAGTCATCTCACGGAGAAGTCAGTGTCATCTTGCTTGACTCATTGAAAGCCCCTTCATAAGGTTCCAAGCAACATGGGAACTCCTCTACGGTTTTCCCTCTAGAGTCCTTTCACCCATTTTCCAGCACTTTTTCCTGCGTAGCATAAAAACAATTTCCAGTCCACCCATGATCGTATATTTGAAGACAGTTTTTAGAGATTAGTCATTGAGGCTTATCCAAGCAACTGTTTCCTCCAAATAAACACCACCACAATTTCCCATCCCTTTTTGGACCTGTACATGTTTTTCTTACGAAACGCATGATTTCCCTAAGGAAAAGCTTCATGAAATGACAGTCCGGAGTAGAGAAACGACGAGGATGTACCCTCCCTATTGGTAATGGTTCTAATAAAAGCACAGAAGTTAAATCTTCTGCAAAAAAAAAACTTTGATGGAAAATTGAAAACTAGCTGACCCAGTGGTGGGATCGAAAATTTTTAGTAACAGGTTCCCATGGGGGTGGGATTCAAACTGTGGCGTAGCGCCAATGGGGCTGGGCGGGGCATGAAGGGGGCGTGGCCAGGCATTCCAGAGGTGGGGCATTCCTGGGCAGGGCTGCGGCAAGGACGCAGCCGCTGCGCCGGTCCTTGGGCAGGAAACGAATGCATGCAGGCGCAGGCTGCCACACATGCCGGCGCACCTCCCGCTAGACTGCTTCAAGTTCTGCGCGCTACTGCTGAGAGGAGGGGCGTAACTCAGGCCAAAATCATGTGGCAAAATCACCCATTAGTCACCCCCTCTCGGCACACACAAATAATAATAATTATTATTATTATTTATTTAATTTGTATACCGCCCGATCCCCGAAGGGGATCCTACTCTCGGAAACCTGTGAGAACCTGCTGGATCCCACCTCTGAGCTGACCATGACCTCACGTGGTCATATTTGCTTCCTCAACTCAGGGGTCCCCAGACTTTTTGAGTGTGCAAAATTCTGAGGAATTTTGAGAAAGCAGAATAGGTGCAGCCACAAAATGGCCACTGTAGGAGGCACCGCCAGCCACAACGTGACGGCCACAGCTTATTTTCAGTCATACCCGGAAGATCTTTCTGCTGTAGTGGCAGTTGCAAAAAATGGCCCATCAGAAACTGTGCTGGGCAAAATCCCCACCATCTAAAAACACTCGCCAGCCTCCAGATAAAGATGTTGGTGGGCGCCATTGTGCCAGCGGAGAACCAGATGAGGGAACCCTCCATTTTTTGGTGTGTTTGTTTGTTTGTTGGATTTGTAGACTCCTCTCCTCCATCAATATGGACTCAAGAGAGGCACGCATACATAACTTCATACCAGTGGTTCTCAACCTGGGGGTCGAACGACCCTTTCACAGGGGTCACCTAAGACCATCGGAAAACGGTCTTTTAATATTTTATATATACCAATTTTATGGTTTGGGGTCAGCACAACATGAGGAACTGTATTAAAGGATCGCGGCATTAGGAAGGTTGAGAAGCACTGCTTTATACAATAAAAGCAACTGCATATATTACATATCCTATCTAGCCTAACGGCACCCTTCCCTTATAGCAGGGGTGTCCAATTCTGGCACTTCAGATAGTCATGGCCTACAATTCCCATCAGCCCCTGCTGGCCGGCCAATTGACAATGCCAGCAGGAGTTGATGGGAATTGTAGTCCATGAACATGTGAGGCGCCTTATACATAAACTCAGGGAAGGAGGTAGAGAACCTAAATAAATAGAAAGAACAGAGGAAAAAAAGAAAAGGGGAGACCAGCTAAAGGGGAGACCACCATGTGCCCTGCTTACATAAACATCATTAACAATGGAAGGATCCAAATAGACTTAGTGGGGAAATGCCCCCCCCCCCCCCCGGCTTGGTTCCTTCTGCTGCTTCTCTCACTTGTTTGGGAAACACATTTCTGCATTTTTATACTGATTTCCTTGGTCCTCCTTGCTCAAGTACATCCCTTTGATTTCTCACCATGAGTTTCCACCATATGAGTACTAAAAAACTAAAAGGACAACAGCCGTTACTTGCGAGTAAAGGCCCCAGCTTGCCCTCATGGCCAGACTTACAGGCAGATGGGAAAAACACATCTGGATGAAGTTCATGAGGCTCAAGCACGACGTAGTTCCCATCATTATTTCCTTTAAAGGCTGAATCACCCCAGCATTTCTGAGAACTTGTAAATATTTTTTTGGAGAGCGGCACTGCACTTACGAGTCCCTTGATAAGACGGGGAGGATCACAAGACACCTGGTAGCCGGCCAATAAAATCGCTGGCTTAAACAATTATCTCAGATTTCACAATTAAGACAAATTTAGTTGGATATGAACACCATGGCCAATGTCCCCTCCCTCCCTCCATTCATTCTGAGCCTGAAGATAAGAACAAGCCAGCTGGATCAGACCAGAGTCCATCTAGTCCAGCTCTCTGCTACTCGCAGTGGCCCACCAGGTGCCTTTGGGAGCTCACATACAGGATGTGAAAGCAATGGCCTTCTGCGGCTGTTGCTCCCGATTAAGGCATTTGCAATCTCAAATCAAAGAGGATCAAGATTGGTAGCCATAGATCGACATCTCCTCCATAAATCTATCCAAGCCTTTTTTAAAGCTATCCAGGTTAGTGGCCATCACCACCTCCTGTGGCAGCATATTCCAAACACCAACCACACGTTGCGTGAAGAAGTGTTTCCTTTGATTAGTCCCAATTCTTCCCCCCAGCATTTTCAGTGTATGCCCCCTGGTTCTAGTATTGTGAGAAAGAGAGGAAAATTTCTCTCTGCCAACATTTTCTACCCCCTGCATAATTTTATAGACTTCAATCATATCCCCCCTCAGCCGTCTCCTCTCCAAACTAAAGAGTCCCAAACGCCGCAGCCTCTCCTCATAAGGAAGGTGCTCCAGATGACCATATTTAAGGGCTCAATTAGATGTGACGCAGGAGAGCCAGGACCAGAATTTCTCATCGAATGTGGGGTTTGTTATAGTTGTCTACTAATGATCAACCCCATCTCACGGCATGCAAGGTGATGCAGGAGTCGGAGACGTTTAATTTTTTTCTGTGCTAATCGGTGGTGGAAGATGTCATCAAGTTCAGCCAATGTATAGTAATCTGGTAGGGTTTTCCTCGGAACTGTAATCCAACGGTTTGTTGGTCGGAAAAGATCTCTTGATAAGACTGGTTGCATTTGTAGCTTGCAGCCAGTGAGAAAAACCCATTTTAGAAGTTTGGGGATGAAAAGAAAGAGTGGGGGTGGCAGTTAGGGGGTTTACTGGTTAAGCAGGACTACCAGAAACTGATGGCACAAGCAAATAAAACCTGCTCTCCAATCCATCTGCATATTTTGCCTCGTTTTCCCACTCCTGCTAACTATCTACATCTTCTACATGAGCCCACTCTGAGACGCGCTGTCACCTTAGCCAGATGCAATGTTCTTCCTTCTACCAGACGATACAACAGAGAGCACCATCTTCCATCCTCTGATAGATCTTGCTCCTGCAATCCTGGTCTTGAAGAAACCGTCCATCATGTTCTATTATATTGCCCTTTATAAGCTGTAGAGCGGGAAAAACTACTTAACCCTCTCTTAGCTGCTCTAGGCAACACTACAGATGCTGTCAAAACTTTGTTCTTGTTAGACAGCAACTCAACTGTTACCATCGAACAAACTGCTAGATTCTTGTGTGTTGTCATCACTGAACGTTCCCAAATGCTTAGCAGACTCAGTCCCAATTCAGTGGCTTAATATTTCAGCTCTCATGGTGCCTGTTTTTTAAAACTTTTTTACCAGCCAATTTTAATTTCCATTGTATAATTTATATATATGCCATTAAAGGTTTATTATTATTATTATTATTATTATTATTATTATTATTATTATTATTATTATTATTATTATTATTATTATTATTACTGGTTAAGGTGGAAGGGAAAGGAGTTGGGAAGTCTCAGGAGTTAGAAAGAGAGAGGCCTTTACAGTTAAAGTATGTATGCAACAGAAAAGAGGGCAAAACAGTTTAGAATTCAGTAAGAGCACCAAGGTCTGTGACGACTGTTCTTAAGCAGCTGAGAGACAAAACAGTGCACGTTAATTTCTGAACCACCGCATGAATGGTGAAAATGTCTTAATAAAGGTAGAGTTAATGTAGTCCAGATTTTGTGGGGATGAAAAGTGCCATTAAGTGACAGCCAATTTATGGTGACCCCGTAAGGCAGGGGTGTCCAACTCTGGCGCTTCAGATACTCACGGACTTCAATTCCCATCAGCCCCTGCTGCCATGGCTGATGAACACCTGAAGCGCCAGAGTTGGACACCTCTGACATAGGGTTTGCAAGACAAGAGCCCGTTTGCCATTGCCTGCCTCTGTGTAGCTGCTCTGGACTTCCTTGATGGTCTCTGTCCAAATACTGATCAATATCTGAGGCGCCTAGACCAGTTTGGGCTAGCCACATCAGAACATTCAGGGCTATGTGTGTCAAGCCCCTGAGCCCAGAGGCGAGATCCAACCAGTTCTCACCACTTCTCTAGAAGTGGTGACTAATTCTCTAGAAGTGGTGACTAATTCTCTAGAAGTGGTGACTAATTTTTTCTGAGTGCCGAGAAGGGGTTTCTAAAGCAACCTCCCTGCCCAATAGGGACTGGAGGCGTGTGTGTGCGGCGGCGCCACTGTTGGAATCCCACCACCATCAGAACCTGTTATTAAAATTTTTGGATCCCACCACTGCCCGAGCCCCCACCCCGCCCACAGCGTTCCCCCGCCCCCGGGGGAGTCTGAGGAGGCCGTCCTCCAGCCTCAGACAGGGAGTCTGGGTGCAGCTGTGTTTTGCAGCCCTTCCCCAAGGCTAACAGGTCCTGAGTCAGGCTACATGGGAGCATTCTTCTCGGCCATACAGGCTCTCACACTTTTTATTCCCTCTTATCTAAGGTGACCAGACCTTTGTAAACCAAGACGGGCAAGTAGGTGGGTGGCCGCGCGCGCGTGCATGCGCGTGCAGCCGCAGGAGCGCACTGCCTTCTGGGGTGCTCCGGTTTCCCGCCCTGTGACAGGGCGGGAAACAGGAGCGCCCCAGAAGGCAGTGCTCCTGCGGCCGCGTGCGCGGGAGGCTGCCACACTGCCTTGCGCCCCAGAAGGCAGTGCGGCAGCCTTCCAAAAATCGGGACACTCCACAAAACCTGCGGGACGCGGGACAAATTGTTTTAAGGCGGGACTGTCCCGCCAAATGCAGGATGTCTGGTCAGCCTACTCTTATCTGGACTCTGCCCCTGGCCCTTCCCCCTGGCTCTTCCATTGGAGCCTTTTAGGGCCCTCATCCAGTCCAATTGCTGCTCCCCTTCCTCCCTGGCTAGGCTGGTCCTTCCTCCTCCCTGTTACTCCACCAGGTGGGCAGAGGCCTCGGTCAGGCTACTGGGCCTGCACAAGGCCCTTTGCTGAGGGCCTGGGCTTCTGGCATGGCATTGGTGAGTCAATGTTTGGCCTGACTTCCAGGCCTCCTCTGCCACGGTGGTGCCTTTGGAGCCCTGGCAGCCACTGGCTGTAGCTGTCAGTGCTGTAAGTATTCTGTTAACTGCAGAAGCCTGTGGAACAAGCTGTATGTTTGCAATACAGAATACTTTGACTCTACAATATTGACTTATATGATTTGGAAGAAAAATAAAAACTTATATTTTCCCCAGAAAGCACTGGACTTACTTGCTTATAGTTGGCAAGTTTATTTATAGTTGATAAGTTTGCTCGTAACATTCTAGAGAAGTTTAGAAGCAAGCCTTCATTGGCATAGACAGCAGTACAACAATAATTAAAAAAACGGATTAAAAAGCATATACAATACAGGACATAAATGTTAGGTCGAAGGAAATCTACTGGCGTTTAGTAATTTCCAGGAGAAAGTCTGCCACTATCATATAGAGAGAAGGATCAGGGTTGTCCAACAAGTAGTGTAATCTAATTAAATCGGGGAGATGGGGTAAATGTAAAGGAGTGAGATTCACATACTTGGATCTGATTTCCTTGAATCTGAGACAGTGTAGTAATTGGTGGGCCAGAGATTCAACTGAGCCATCGTTACATGGGCACAATCTTTTAGCCTTTTCTTGCTTATTAAATCTGCCATGTAACAAGGCAGAAGGCATAACATTAAACCTGGCGAGCATTACGGCTCTCCTTTGAACAGGGTTTATTAAGCAATACAGGTAGTGTGCCAAGTGGCCCCGTTCAAATGGGAGAGAAAAATACAGGGGGGAGCACGTTTTCTTGGCTGCGGTGATTAGGGTAGAGAACTCTTTATAGAGAAGTTGCACTTCGTCACTTTGAGGTGATACTATACATTTGGAATATTGGGTAATGCATTTATGCCATTGCAGCACAGATATGCAGCGTTGTGGTTGTTTGTTCTAAATTTATATGTTGTTCCCGTAAATTTGTATGTTATTCCTGTTGCATAACTTCACTCTTATATATTGAGCCACTGGCTCAGGACAGGGGTCCTTTCTATGAGCAGCCTTGCTTTGCTGGAACTGTCCACCGCTGCTGTCTGCCACCCCATGCGCCCCGGGACTGGTTAAGTCTTCCTTCTGCTGCTTCTCCTGGGCCATCTGGGGCAGGAGTCCGGGGGTGCAGTTCCCGAACAATGTGTGTGAGTTAAGTGGTGTCGATCATAGCTGCCTTATGGCAACCCCACAAGCAGCTTTCGAAGCAAATGAGAAGCAGAAATGGTTTGCCGTTACGTTCCTTTGCAGAGTCTTCCATGGTGGTCTCCTTCCAAGTATCGACCCTGCTGAACTTCCAAGATCTGACGAGATCAGGCTGTACCTTGCCACCTTCCCACCCATTCAAGGTTGTGCATGGATGCTGTAGAGTCACACTTGACTTAGGTCAACCCCGTAGGGTTTTCAAGGCAGGAAACATTCAGAGGTGGTTTGCCATTGCCTTCCTTTGCATCATGCCCTAGGTAGTCCTTGGTGGTGTCCCATGCTATTACTAACCAGGGCTGACCCTATTTAGCTTCTGAGTTCTAATGAGGTCAGGCTAGCCTGGGTGTCATGACCCAGTCTCTGGACACGGAGGACTCTAATGCAGAGCCTGAAAACACTGTGGAGCCAGAGCTGGCTCCTTGTGAGGAGGTGCAGGCAGCAGAGCCAGCAAGGGCCAAGGCAGAGCCTGATGCAGTGCAGCTGGGAGAGCCATCCGGCATCTCATAATAAGCAAACAAGTCAGTTGCAGAAAGGAGACAAAGGCGGAGGCTACAGTTACAGAGTAAAAGGAGAAGTGCTTGCATTGCTGCCAGGTATGGCAGAAGGCTTTGCAAAATGGAGGCATCTGCATCTGAGGGGGACTGAGTCTTTCCAGGATCCTAACCTCATTAGCCAGAATCTCCTATATAAACCCTGTCTTGGGCTTGGCTCTGCCTAGGTGCAGTGAGCATACTTCCTGGTAAGCTACACATGCCTGGTCTTCCTCTGGCTCTCAGTCTACCTGCCTGATCTTTTGCCTGTGACCTGACTTTGGACTGCCTTCACCATGCTTGTGCCTCCTGCTTCCCTTGACTCCGACCTGTCTTGACTATGCTTGCTGGCCAGCAGGACTCTGGTCTGTCCGGCCATGTCCTAGCACACTGGGACTATTCAGGTCAGGGCTTCATTCATGGTTAATTTATAATAAATTGTTTATTTTTAAAGGAATTGGTTTACAGTCTCTTGTTAACCTCTCGGAGCAGAAGTAGAGAAGGAAGTGATATGTCCATAAATGGGGATTTCTCAGTAGCTGTGAGTCAGGCTGATCCTGCAAACCCAGAAGTGCAATTTCAAGAAAAAGTTTGGCAAAGACAGCTGGTTGGAAAGCAGTAATAGTTGCTTGCTGTAAGGTTTGTGTTGGATTGTTTACAGGCAGAGGTGGGATCAGCAGGTTCTCACAGGTTCCCGAGAATTATTTGTGTGTGCCGAGAGGGGGTTACTAATGGGTGATTTTACCACGTGATTTTTGCCTTAGTTACGCCCCTCCTCTCAGCAGTAGCGCGCAGAACTTGAAGCAGTCTAGCAGGAGGTGCACCGGCGTGTGTGGCAGCCTGCGCCTGCGTGCATTCGTTTCCCACCCAAGGACCGGTGCAGTGGCTGCGTCCTTGCCACAGCCCCGCCCCTGGAATGCCTGGCCACGCCCCCATCGTGCCCCGCCTATCCCCATTGGCGCTACGCCACAGTTTGAATCCCACCGCCATGGGAACCTGTTACTAACATTTTTGGATCCCACCACTGTTTACAGGCTATAGCCTCTTTAAGACATAACCAAGGATCACTATGGGAAAAGTGATGGGAGACACATACCGGTACTTCAATACAGAAGTGACTGAGTGGGAAGCGTGGACTGAGTGGGAAGGGACCTCCAGTGACCCTTGCTCCATGAGTCACTTCTTGGTTCTGGTGGCCCTTTCTCACACGCCCAGGATAATGCTGGCCTTTGGCCTCCTGGCCTCCTGGACTTTGGCATGTGAGAAAGTGGTGATCAGCATTATCCTGGGCGCGTGAGAAAGGGCCACCAGAACCAAGAAGTGACTCATCCTGTCCTCCCATCCCTCTCATGATCTGCCTAAGTTCACAGAATCAGCTGACCATTTAGCCTTCCCTTAAAAACCTCCAGAGAAGGAGAACCCAACCTGTGGCTGGCCAGACTGATCACAAGACTTCGAATTCCAGCGCTCGGGCTATGAACCCTGCCCTTTGATTGCCCCAAACTCCTCAGTCTACCAAGGAGCCAACTTAGTTCTAGCAGCAGTGTGCATGTAGGAGCGGTCATGACACCCTCTCTGAGCCTTCTCCATTCTGCTTGTACAATTGTGGACAATGCTGTCACAACGGGGTAGCAAGGGGTGGATCCCATCAAAGAAAATCTGTTTGTGCAGAAGAAAGGAGAGTTCTTTCCTTCTATGGTAGCCCTCCGACTCACCCTACAGGGGTCTGCAACCTGCGGCTCTCCAGATGTTCATTAACTACAATTTCCATCAGGCAGGGGCTGATGGGAATTGTAGTTCCCAATTGGCCATGCTGGCAGGGGTTGATGGGAATTGTAGTTCCCAATTGGCCTTGCTGGCAGGGGCTGATGGGAATTGTCGTTCCCAATTGGCCATGCTGGCAGGGGCTAATGGGAATTGTAGTTCCCAATTGGCCATGCTGGCAGGGGCTGATGGGAATTGTAGTTCCCAATTGGCCATGCTGGCAGGGGCTGATGGGATTGTAGTTCCCAATTGACCATGCTGGCAGGGGCTGATGGGAATTGTAGTTCCATATTGACCATGCTGGCAGGGGCTGATGGGAATTGTAGTTCCCAATTGGCCATGCTGGCAGGGGCTGATGGGAATTGTTGTTCCCAATTGGCCATGCTGGCAGGGGCTGATGGGAATTGTAGTTCCATATTGGCCATGCTGGCAGGGGCTGATGGGAATTGTCATTCCCAATTGGCCATGCTGGCAGGGGCTGATGGGAATTGTAGTTCATGAACATCTGGAGAGCCGCAGGTTGCCGACCCCTGCCACGCTCCTCCTAGAGGTCCAACATCCCCCAGAATGAACTGGGCTCAACTTAGTTGGCATCCACACAACTCCGCCAAAGCTTTCCTGGGTAGAGGCTGCCTGGGGGATTGAACAAGTTCTTTATCTGATCGGGAAAGACAGTGAAGAAAACTAACATTACTGGTGCTTCGTAGCTAAAATAGGAGGCCACGGAGACCAACAGGTTTCCTTTGCATCCCTGCACGTCTCATAGTGGTCACAAAGGGGAACAGAACTTTACACATGCGCCACACCACCAGGGGCGTAACGAGGCAAACTGGAGCCCTGGGCAAAACCTGAGTTGGATGCCCCCCTATGGGCAGCCACTCCACCACAACCAAAATTTTTTTTGCCCCAGGACATTGGTGCCTGCAGGGGGTGCATTTTTAGACATATCAGTACCAAAATTTCAGTGTATCATCAGGAGACTGTCCTTATGCTACCCCCCAAGTTTGGTGTAGTTTGGTTTAGGGGGTCCAAAGTTATGGATCCTCAAAGGGGGTACCCCATCCCCCATTCTTTAAGGAGATGGGGGCTACCCTTTTGAAGGTCCATAACTTTGGACCCCCTGAACCCATGCACATAAACAAAGTCCCATCAGAGACAGTCTCCAGATGAGGCCAGGTGCCCTCTAACCCTAAAATGCACCCCCTGCAGGCCAAAAATGGAAAACCATTAAAAATACCCCAAAATGAACCCTGCATTTTGATGCCCCCCCACAAGGTGGTGCCCTGGGCAGCTGCCCAATGGGCATTACGCCCCTGCACACCACTCTTTTTTTGTAGTGATATGCTCCAAGATGGAGACTTGGGGCAGAAAGAAGGTTCAGGAACTGAAACTAGAATTTCGTTCAAATCCGAGTTGAGAACGGTCTAGAAGTAGTAGGAACGACGGGCCTCGTGTTTGCTGAACTGTCTGCACACTGTGACCTCCGAGTGGGGTTGAAGAAGTCTGCAATCCTTCACCTCTTTCTCCCCAGTGAAAGAGGTCACTTGAGTTCAAGGCTCCCAGCGGGCTGCCAATCCCCGAGTGGTGCCTTCAGTGGTGAGGCTCATCTCCTGTCGCTGCAAGACAGAGACAGGAAAAGGCGGGACCTCCCAGCGCCCTGTCTGCCAGGCGCAGATTGAAGCCATCGCTCAGCTTGCCCGGGAAGCTGAAAGGGGATTCTGATCATTAACACTAAAACGACTGAGGAACACTGGACCGGAAAGAACATTTATTTTAGGGGCGGTTGGGAGCCTCCTGACTTTGCCTTGCTCAGAAACTCCGGGATTCTGAACTGGCGGCGGTTTGGGACGAAGGGGCTCCGGTGTTGTGAAAGAGACATTGGAAAGGACATTTTGTTGGGTTCCAAGCTTTGCTTCCCAGGCAGAGAATGTGTGTTCCAACTACTTCCACTTAGAATATCTGTCACTCTTCGTCCCCAGACAGTGAAGCAAAGCCTTGTCTGGAAACTCGAAGCACGCTTCCTGCCTGTTCTTACTTATGTAACCGTCGAGTCCCTTTCTTTCAGGCTGCGTCATGTCTCCATTCTCTGTCTGTGAGGTGACTTCGGTTCAGGCTGTTCCCTCATAGGGGGAGACACTCAGAGGTGGGATCCAGCAGGTTCTCACAGGTTCCCGAGAGTAGGTTTTCAGACCCCTCAAGACCAGTTCCCTGCAAGATTCTGCTTGGAGAGGAGATGCTGAAGGGGACGCTTTGGAGTAGGGAAACATCAGTGGATTAGTTCGTACAATAGGAGTTCTTTCCCATGGTGTTGATAAGAGATACCGGATTCTGAGTCATGAAAGCTACACTCAGAAGGCAGATGTGTTAACACAAGACTGCAAACCAGAAGGAGATGGAAAGAAAAAGGAACATTGGGATCCAGCAGGTTCTCACAGATTTCCCGAGAGTAGGTTACTAATTATTTGTGTGTGCCGAGAGGGGGTTACTAATGGGTGATTTTGCCACGTGATTTTTGCCTTAGTTACGCACCTCCTCTCAGCAGTAGCGCGCAGAACTTGAAGCAGTCTAGCAGGAGGTGCACCGGCGTGCGTGGCAGCCTGCGCCTGCGTGCATTCGTTTCCCACCCAAGGACCGGCGCAGCGGCTGCGTCCTTGCCACAGCCCCGCCCAGCAATGCCCCGCCCCCGGAATGCCTGGCCATGCCCCTGTCGCGCCCTGCCCAGCCCCATTGGCGCTACGCCACAGTTTGAATCCCACCACCATGGGTACCTGTTACTAAAAATTTTGGATCCCACCACTGGATGTAGCCCAGTTACTTTACTTTGCAGAGCAAAGAGGAAACTTCGGCTGAGTCCGAAGAGGGAACAGCACCATCAGGTTGGGTGTGGATCACTCCCAGGCAGAAACAAATCAACACAGTAAGATCAATGCAGGCCTACCTTTCTGAAGCAAGGCCGTCACTTTCTGTTGTGAGCTGGGCTCCTGCATTCCCTACTGGGTCCAAGTCAGATAGTGAAGAAGAACATAAGAACAAGCCAGCTGGATCAGACCAAAGTCCATCTAGTCCAGCTCTCTGCTACTCGCAGTGGCCCACCAGGTGCCTTTGGGAGCTCACAGATCTGCTGTGAAGCTACTGACTTAGAATGCATTTTATTGGGTTTGCCCTTTCATGCACAGACAAAGAACAGGGGCTTCTTTCTGTTCTTTAAGAGAATAGCAGCAGAATACCATAGGATCTGCTTCAGTAATTAGGCCACGTATGGAAAAATCTGCCCGGATCAGGATAGCCCAGGATAGCCGGATCTCATCATATCCCAGTGATGGTGAACCTTTTTAAGACCGAGTGCCCAAATTGCAACCCAAACCCCACTTATTTATCGCAAAGTGCCAACCTGGCAATTTAACCTGAATGCTGAGGTTTTAGTTTAGAAAAAACTGGTTGGCTCCCTCTTCCTCCGCCCCACCCGCTCGAGCAGGGGCCAGCCTGCTCTAGCCTCCAGCAAATCCTGTGTGCACCGCTCTGTGCCTCTCCAGCATCTCTGCCTCCTCTGCGCCCCCCCCCCCCTCGGGCAGAAGCCACCCGGAGCACGGGCACCAGGCCCACCAGCCAAGTCCTTCCTGGTCACCACGGTGTGCGCATGTCGTGCTCAGTGGCCCAGGCCAGCCTAGATGTGTGTGTGTGTGTGGGGGGGGTGATTTTCCGCCCCCCCCCACATGACAAACTCTGTGTGTGCGTGCCCACAGAGAGGGCTCTGAGTGCCACCTCTGGCACCCATGCCATAGGTTTGCCATCACTGTCATATCCGAACTTATGCAGGGTTGGCACTTGGATGGGAGGCCACCAAGAAAGTCCACGGTCACTGTGCAGAGGCAGGCAATGGAAACCGCTCTCTCCAAAAGTGCATGTGGTATAAATTACTATCCTGCCTCTGCATTTTCTCTCTTAACTGTTCTTGACCCTTGTAGGGTCAAGAGCAGGGAAACTTGTGCAGGGAAACAAGAACACCCGACCAAAGAGGCAATGGGGAAGATGCTTTTATATTAATTAAAATGGGGACAAAAATAGAAAACCAGATTTCACATTTGTACATCGCATGAAAATAACATTGGTTACAAACCGGAAGGACTCTGGAAGCAAACTTCTGAATGAAAAAATAGTGATTTGGCTTACAGATTTGATGGCAAACAAGTCACAGACCTCATTTAAGGGTAGAGCTTCTAGCGTACATTTCGAGCAGTGATTATTGCTTACAATTATACCTTTGTTAAGTTATGACAGTTATAAGTGTATAGCTTGTTTAAAATACACTGTGAGACAGATACAGAGAAGACAAAAGGTCGACAGCGCTATAATAATACTGGTGGGAGGGGGGTTTTTTTGTGCGGGACACCACGTCATTGACTGACAATTTCTATGAAGTACTACGGTAGTTAGATCTTACTGACAGTCACATTGTGTGAACAACAGTCCTGAAGAAGTGAGGGGGCTTTGCAGGAAAGGGTGAGGGGCGCGGAAAGGAAAAGCAGAACATTTGCAGATCGTTCACATTCCGATAACTGATATCTGACTGTCCTCGTACAGTTTCTTATTGCAACCCGAAAGCTGCTTTTTCTCTGCAGGAACGGAACACATAAACACACAGCACTGAGCACTTCAGGCATGAAGAGTTTCGGAAATTAAGATGCTCGCTGAGATTGTTAAGCAAACACACAAACTCCCACGGGGACAGCAGAACTCCCATTTCCTGTGTTGAGCCTGCAGCACTCCGTGCTGTGTGGTCGCTCTGGAGATTTTCCTAGGCTTTGGGAGAGTCCTGATGTGTTTTACAAAGGAGGCGACAATTAAGAGGTCAGACTCTTGGACAGTCGGCTGAATGAATGGAAGCCTGTGCGCCGCTGTATGGATACCAGCCACGGTTCAGATTGCCTCTCCAACCTGTTTTGAGTTTTCCAGACCACAATAGCACCAAAATATGCATCAGACCCTGTTTCCATAGAGGTGGTATTCACCCTCCGTAGGCAGCCCTGTGCATAGATTTCAGAGGTTCAATGCTGTAATCCTTAAAGAATCAAATTGAAAGGGAGCCCGAAAGAAAACATTCAGGGAACTGCTTTGTTGACTTCCGGTTTTCCAGCTCTTCAACTGCTTATATAAACCAGCTCCTTAAGAGATATGCAGTCAAGTATGTGCCTAAGAACTATTACAAGTTTTTGGTTTTCTGGGCTGTGGTCTGGGAGCCCGGGAAGCCCATGGCCACACAGCCCGGAAATTCTACAACAGCTGGCTGATTCTGGCCCTGAAAGCTTTGGACAACACATATCAAAGTTTTGCTCCTTGAGCACAGGGGCAGATAGGGATGTTATAACCACAGGTGTCAAACTCGTGGCCCTCCAGATGTTTTGGACTACAGTCCCCATCATCCCAGCATGATGCTGGCAGGGGATGATGGGGACTGTCGTCCAAAACATCTGGAGGGCCACGAGTTTGACACCTGTGGTTATAACAATCCTGGAGCTGGCTGAGACAAATAGCCCCTGCGGTTCCAGCGCAGCGATCTACTTGGACTGGGGCCCCAGTGATGCTGACCGTCATTGCTGTGGACTGAATTTGAGCTGAACAGAGCTGGCGGTCAGACAGCAATTGGCGGAGGTTGCCTCTGGCTAGGAACTTTCCCAGTAAGTTAACTGGCTCAAGCAATGGTCTCCAATGCTGTGTGGCAAACTGCTTTTGAAACTGAGGGCCGTTTCAAAATTAGTTTGCACAGTGGCATGGGGATCAGGCACAGTAAAAGGAGGGGGTGGGGGTGCAAAAGTCCCACCGGGCATGCCCAAAGTAGCTCTTTGCATCCTAGTTTAGGATTCTACGCAGACAGAACAGGTTGCTGCTGAGCCACAAAGCAGAATTGTCCCACCATGACACATGGCTATTTATCAGCTGCAGTGGCGGGACTTTTGTGCTGGACTGCAGCATTGCAGTCAGTGTCCCCCATGTTCAAAACCGTGGTGGATCCCATATATCGGGTGTCCGACTCTGGTGCTTCCGATGTTCATGGACTATAATTCCCATCAGCCCCTGCTGGCATGGCCAGATGCAGGGGCTGATGGGAATTGTAGTCCATGATCATCCGAAGCGCCAGAGTTGGACACCCGTGCCACCAGTGCTCCCATAATAGCTTTCAGCACCAGCCCTCACACCAGCTTATTATGGGGAGCAGTCCCACGTTTCCAAGAAGAAGAAGAAGAGTTTGGATTTATATCCCCCCTTTCTCTCCTGCAGGAGACTCAAAGGGGCTTACAATCTCCTTGCCCTTCCCGCCTCACAACAAACACCCTGTGAGGTCGGTGGGGCTGAGAGAGCTCCGAAGAGCTGTGACTAGCCCAAGGTCACCCAGCTGGAGTGTGGGAGTGCGCAGGCTAATCTGAATTCCCCAGAGAAGCCTCCACAGCTCAGGCGGCAGAGCTGGGAATCAAACCCGGTTCTTCCAGATTAGATACACGAGCTCTTAACCTCCTACGCCACTGCTGCTCCAACATGGTCATTCAGCCCTGCTGGCTTCCCACGTAGCTTCCGCACAGGGTCAAAACGTTTTAAAATGAATGTCCCCTTCCTGGAATACAATTGTGCACTGAGGTATGCGTTCTTTGGTTATTACCTTCTTGGTTAAGTGTGCAATTACAATACAATATTTACATCATTTATTTCTTTAAAAAAATTACATTTCAGTGTCAACTCTTTTTGTAATAAAACTTTAATTTACATGCGGTGTGGCGGGGGTCAGGGGTCCTCTTATTTCCTTTGGCTGTCAGAGATATAACTGTTTTCAATGCATAGGACGATGAACTGGTTGCTGCAGCTGTAGGCTTGTTGATCCAAGAGCTTCCCAGACTTGAGTGGCGAGGCCTGCCCCATGACCGCCAGGTCCGCCGTCCGCCAGGCTTCGCAGTAACTGCTGATCAGTCGTATTCCATTGGGACTCGAGCCGTGCCAAACCACTTTCTGGGGCCTAGAGGGAGAGGGAGGTTTTAATGATCACCCTTGGAAGAACAGATTTCTCTGCTTAGCTAGCACTTAGTGCACCATGTCTGATACACAAATCATGCCCGCTAACCTGAGGTACAGAAAAGCAGAACAATTGTTACAGCTGTATTGTCGAAGGCTTTGACGGCCGGAATCACTGGGGTGCTGTGTGGTTTCCGGGCTGTATGGCCGTGTTCTAGCAGCATTCTCTCCTGACGTTTCGCCTGCATCTGTGGCTGGCATCTTCAGAGGATCTTCTGCCAGTCCTGACCATGATGGAGCAAGATCCTCTGAAGATGCCAGCCACAGATGCAGGCGAAAACATCAGGAGAGAATGCTGCTAGAACACGGCCATACAGCCCGGAAACCACACAGCACCCCAATTGTTACAGCTGCCTGAATGTGCCCCAGATAGGACTGGGTCCAGATAAAATTTCCCAGAATTTTCCTGCCTCTCCTCTCCTTCTGCATCCTGCTGATCTTCATGAAATGCTGCTCCTCGGGGGAAAAGGGACTCTTGAGGTCTGCAGCAGGAAGGGGGGCATTGGTGGAAACTGCCCGTCTAGCCGGCATCCACGCCATCCTCTGGAAGAAACAGGCTGTCTTGGCAGCCATTTGCCAGATTTTCAAAGCTTCAAATGAGTATGAAGTGGATGTGATCCCTAAGACACATGGTGACGTCATGCTTACTGCGAACATCAGACATAGAGACCCCGCCTCTTCCAAAGCATTACGCTAAGACCCAGTAGTGGGATCCAAAAATTTTAGTAACAGGTTCCCATGGTGGTGGGATTCAAACTGTGGCGTAACGCCAATGGGGCTGGGCGGGGCACGACGGGGGTGTGGCCAGGTATTCTGGGGGCGGGGCATTGCGGGGCAGGGCTGTGGCAAGGACGCAGCCGCTGCGCCGGTCCTTGGGCAGGAAACGAATGCACACAGACGCAGGCTGCCACGCATGCCGGTGCACCTCCTGCTAGACTGCTTCAAGTACTGCGCGCTACTGCTGAGAGGAGGGGTGTAACTAAGGCAAAAATCCCGGGGCAAAATCACCCATTAGTCACCCCCTCTTGGCACACACAAATAATTAGTCACCTACTCTCGGGAACCTGTGAGAACCTGCTGGATCCCACCTCTGCTAAGACCCGCCCCCCCTCACAACTGCCAAAGGGGAGACTGTGAGGAATAGGGCTCAGTCTTGCGGATCTGCCGGTGGATTCGAATCTTGCTCTTCTATTGAGACCAACACGGCCGCCCACCTGAAACTACATAGTACCTGAAACACATGAACGTGAACTTACCACGTGGGATCTGTCATGACATTCCGACCATCAAAGGAGTATATTGGGATCTGGCTGTCAAATTGTCCCCCGTTGCCTGAGAATATTGAGTCCCAGTTATTGAACAGCACCTCATCCTATTGGAAAGAAAGACGGCCACCTTTTAGAAATGACATTAATTTAATCCTGACACAGTGGAGGTGCAACTGATGCGGGGCAGGTATGACCTGGGGAAAGGGCTATCTCCTGTTCTGGATGGGATGGAACAGCACTCCTGATTAGAAATATCTTGCCACTGTGGTGATAGACTGTTGTAATGCGTTCTACATTGGGCTGCCCTTGAAGATTGTCTGGAAGCTACAATGGGTACAGAATGCTGTGGACAGAGTGTTGACTGGAGTGGGTCATAGAGACCATAGAACTCCACTCCTGTTTCATTTACACTGGCTTCCAATTTGTTTCTGGGCTCCATTCAAGGTGCTGATATTGAAAGTGGCCAGGCCTGGGCCTGAATTGTAGCCCTATATGGCCTGGGGCCAACATACCTTAAGGGTTTCCTTCTCCCATACAAACATCCTGACCCACTCAGGTGATCTCTAGAGCCCCTGCTTCAGTTGACCCTGCCACCTGAGGCAGTGGCCCTTTCCGCATGGGCGATTTACAGCGGCCCAGGGACGGCAAAAACGCCGTCCCTGGGCAGCTGTTCACACAGGAGGCGCGCCGTCCTGGCCGCCTGGGAGCGGCGTGAAGCTGCTCCTATTAACCTCGCAAAACTAGTCAGGTTTTTCTAAAGGACCGTGTTTAGATGCTGCTTTCCCCCTCCCCTCCAGTCACCGTCCTGTCCTTCGTCGCTATGGAGGGTTGCAGAGCCCCACCCACGCTGCCCTCCGACCCCTGAAGGTCAGAGGGCAGCGTGGGCGGGTCCCTGCAGCCCTCCAGAGCGACGAAGGACAGGGTGGTGAGTGGAGGGGGGCGACCGGAGGGGAGGGGAAAGTGCCGGCCGCTCACACACTAGCGTGCGAACGGCCCCCGAGCCTCTGCCGGCATAAATTATGCCGGTGGAGGCTCAGATCTGCGCATGTGCGGAAAGGGCCTATGTGAATGGCAACCTGGAAAAGGGCCTTCTCAGTCAGGGCACCAAACCCTGGGAACCAGGGCCTGCTTCTGGCATCTTGTACCTCTTACAGTTTTTAAATTCAGCACTCTGTGCTTTCAACACTGCCACATAAGGCACAACTGCAAGACACTTCATCTCCCCCATCACAGCACACCCTCACACTGCCAAGCAATTTTTAAGGTGCTCCCCCCTGTGAAAGTCTGACTGTAAGTCCAGTTGCACACCGCAGTCTGATATGCACATCTTGCAGTTGTGCCTTATGTGGCTCAGAGTGCTGGAATTTAAAAGGCTGTAAGAGATATGAGATTTTCTGTTGTTGTTTCAAGCATCTCCCCCCTGTCCCCCGCCCCCGTCCTACTGAAATGGCATTTCCCCAGCACATGGCACAGACTGGATCTCAGAATGCAAAGCAAGCGAAGCTGTTTACCTTCAGATTAACCACAGGCAGATGGTATCTGTCTGTTTTCCTGACGACAGTCAAGAGGTCTTGCAGGTGCGAAGACAGCAAGGCTCTGTAGGTTGAGAGTAAACCGGCTGCCCGGGCTTGCTGAAAACACTGGTAGTCAGCTCGCATGTCTCCCGAAAATGGGCTGTTCAAAGCCACCAGATGAAGCTGCAGACAAAACAGATACAAATGTCTGTACTGCTCTGTGCAAAGACTTTGGGAAGCCGGGGAAGGAAGCTGCTGGCAGATTGGCTAAACTGCATGACTATGGGTGTGTGCAGTAGTGGGATCCAAAAATTTTAGTAACAGGTTCCCATGGGGGTGGAATTCAAACTGTGGCATAGCGCCAATGGGGTTGGGCGGGGCATGATGGGGGCGTGGCCCGGCAATCTGGGGGTGGGGCATTGCCAGGCGGGGCTGTGGCAAGGACGCAGCTGCTGCGCCGGTCCTTGGGCGGGAAACGAATGCACGCAGGCGCAGGCTGCCACGCACGCCGGTGCAACTCCTGCTAGACTGCTTCAAGTTCTGCGCGCTACTGCTGAGAGGAGGGGCGTAACTAAGGCAAAAAGCACGTGGCAAAATCACCAATTAGTAATCCCCTCTCGGCACACGCAAATAATTAGTAACCCACTCTTGGGAACCTGTGAGAACCTGCTGGATCCCACCTCTGGGTGTGTGTGGGTGTGGAAGGGAAGGTTAGGTAGGCCAGGGGAACAGAATAACTGTGGCAAGAAAAACAGAGAGAAAATTTGAAGATATGGACAATATTTGTGGATTGGATGAGAGAAGCCGGAGTCCATTAAGAAATATGGGAGAAGAGGCAACAAAGAATGAACTCACTGCTGTTTGGTTGAAAAACCGTCAAGATGTAATTTTTAGGGGGCGGGATAAAAGGGGGAAATGTATGGTTTGGGAAAATGTAAACAATTAAACTAAAATGTAATGTGGATTCAGACTGTACTCTGTGTGTGTGTGTGTATTATTATTAGTTCGGAACTGGCCACTATATATATATATATATATATATACTCTGCCTATATATATATATATATATATATATATATATATATATATGCTCCATAATATATATATCTATATATATATATGTATATATATATCTATATATATATATATGTATATGTATATATATATATATATATATATATATACATATATATATATATCTCTACTATATATATATATATATATAAAAAAGACTGAAATGACCAGGGGAAGGTGGGGAAGGAAGAAAACTATGGAACGGAGATTGGAAGACGGTGTGGTCCAAAGACAAAGAGACTTGGGAAGGGCACACGTAGGTATGGATGGCCCACAACTGCAAAGATGCAGAAGAATTCATTCAATTCCCCAGATTTCTCAGGCTGCAGATCTGTAATTGATCCCCACAGTTCTTGTTCCTGCAGCTTAGCTTCTCCTGATGTAAATAACATAAAGTGCCTTTGAATAGAGACGAAACCAAAATAATTGGTGCACAGCACCTTCTGAGTTTGATTATTTACTCTAATGCACAGGTGTCAAACTCGCAGCCCTCCGGATGTTATGGACTACAGTTCCCATCATCCTCTGCCAGCATCATGCTGGCAGGGGGGTGATGGGAACTGTAGTCCATGACATCCAGAGGGCCGCGAGTTTGACACCTATGCTCTAATGGATCAGGAATTTTTTGCCACCAGGACAGACTGAAAACAGCCTAAGGCAGACCTGGGCATTATACGGCCCGCGGGCCACATCCAGCCCGCCAGATGACCCTGACTGCCCCCCCCCAGCCAGAAAGCTAGAGTTTAGCGAGGCGCCTTTGAAAGCCTCCGCGAGAAGCCGGTTGCCTTGGCTGCCGGGCTTCTTAAGCGGAAGACTTTCTCGCGCCTCGTCCCCCTGCCTTTTGGCCCGGCCCTCCACAGTATTTTCTGTTTCTTATGCGGCCCCATGGAAAAAATAATTGCCCACCCCTGGCCTAAGGCTTATGAGTGAAAATATTTAGTCCAATGGATCCAGAAATATTTGCCAGAAGGACAGATTGAAAATGACCACAGGCTTCCGAGTGAGATTATTTAGTCTAATGGATCAGGAATTTTTTGCCACCAGGACAGACTGAAAGCAGCCTAAGGCTTCCAAGTGAAAATATTTAGCCCAGTGTTTCCCAACCTTTTGGAGGTCAGGGTACCCTTGACCTCACTCTTCATATCTCACGGTACCCCTGCCGCCACCCTCCACCTTCCCCTCCCATTGCCCCTGCTTGCCACACCCCCCACCTTCCCCTCCCAGGGTGAAGGGTAGCACTGGGGGGGGGGGTGGCTGCTGACCTTGTGGCAGGCCCTGCCCCATGGGCCAGCTCCATGTCCTTGCTGGCGCCGGTGGGAGACACCACAAAAATGAGGGGGGCGGTAGTGTTGCCGCGGTACCCCTGGGACATGCTCACGGCACCCCAGGGTACCACGGAACCCTGGTTGAGAATGGCTGATTTAGCCCAATGGATCACGGATTATTTGCCACTCAGACATACTGAAAACAGCTTCCCAAGTGAGATTATTTAGCTTAACAGATCAGGAATTTGTTCCCACCAGGACGGACTGAAAACGGCCACAGGCTTTAGCAGAGCACAGGCTGGCCTACAGCACAAATGTAGTACGATTTCTTAATGAAATATGAAACGCTATTCACCAACTTGGCATCATTCATTCCTGCTGCTTTTTATTAATGGCACTGCATATATGTCAAGGTAAATAAATGGCAACATTTCTACTTTTTCCATCACACACAACATGCAAGCACTTAAAAAAAAAACCCAGGAAACAAGGAAATTGTGCTTTTATTCTGTTAGGAATTATTCCAACAATAAAGATGAGTGAAAGTAAACACACTGAAATGTTTTAATTAGTCTGCAAAGCCTAACACTTTGAGCTGAATATAGAAGAACTGTTGTTTTTCCAAGTACTACTCATCTGTTGGGGCCTGGAGAGCGCTCAGAATTGGGTGGGCCGGCTTGCTGCTGTTTGGCATTCTTTCTTCTTAGCTCTTTAAAGGGTTTTTCCTCCTTTCCCTGCTAAACTGCAGTAGATCAATAACTGAGGAAGGTGTATTTTCACAGACCTGTGTGGCTGCAGCCTTGTAGGATTGCCAAACCTGGCAACCTGCGGGGGAACTGAGAGTAGGAACATGGGGGCGGGGGCGGGGTGGGGGCACACAACATCCTGTGCAGCACTACCAGGGAAATTTTGGAAGTGATGTAGGGTGGCTCAAGGAATCACCAGAAACTCTATGGTTTTATTGACAATGTCTAGTGCTTCCGGTAATTTCTGGAGCTACCACATCACTTCTAGGTAAAACATCCCATACAGATATAACGGCGCAGATTGTGGCATTCCCATACATTAAAGCCGTAGAGTTTCTGGTGATTCCTAGAGCTACCCTGTGTCATTTCTGTGGGAACAAAACCTGGAAGTGATAGAGTGGCCCATGGGACGGCAACTTTTTTTTCTCCCACCATCTCCAAAGACTGCTGCTAGAGGAAGGCCCGGCAGCTCTAAGCTTTGGCGACAGCTGCTCCAGCTGTCCTAGGGAAGAATAATAGTGCAACAACACAGAGCGTCACTCACAACAACACAGGGCCCCTACTTACGCTTGGCCTTCCGTGGTCAGGACGTGAAGCTGGAAATGGTGCTGGAAGGGGTTGAAATTCCTATTAGTTTAACACACAACAAATTGCAAAGGTTAAAATTCAGCACACAAAACAGAGCAAACAAGGGCAAAGATGGTGGTAATGTTTTCAGAGCACAAAAAGGGTTTGTAACCCACAATATAAGCTGCGTGTCACAACATTTATTTAGGACATTCGTATCCCAGCTTCCCAGTTAAAAAACAGGACTCAATTCAACTCATCATTCAAACAATAAAGCAGTCTTTAAAAGTATATAATTGAAACCAATAGGACCAAAACATTTATCACAAAAGACGAGTGCAGAAATAAGCTCGCAAAACAACCACATAACAAAATCAGAATTTTGGGACTAACATATGAAGAATAAACACAAAACCCCAGGACAGCGTTTTGATGGCATCCCTAGTAATAGTCAATAGCTGCCTTCCACCATTGTGGTTTTCTTAGGCCGTTTCCACATGGTCAAAATATCCCAGGGTGAGCGAGAAAAATATCCCAGTTTAGCTGTGAATTCCGCACAGCTCCCGGTGCTAACGCGGGCCTGCCTCGGTGCTGCCCCGTGATATTTCCCTTACTCCACGATATTCAAAAATTGCCAGTTTGGCGGTTCTTTTTAAAAATCCCAGGGTGACCCTGCTGCCATGTAAACACCACAGGAGCAGACCAGGTATATTTTCCCTCCCTTGCCACTTTTCCACTGGTGTGGGGGAGGGGAGAGTCGTTCCCTCTGTCTTTAGAGCCAGCGAGGCGTGGATTGGGTGGGAAGGGGAAAGCGGGGTGGGGGAGAGTCGTTCCCTCTGTCTTTAGAGCCAGCGAGGCGTGGATTGGGTGGGAAGGGGAAAGCGGGGTGGGGGAGAGTCGTTCCCTCTGTCTTTAGAGCCGGCGAGGTGTGGATCGGGTGGGAAGGGGAAAGCTGGCGGGGGTGGAGAGCTGTTACCTCTGTCTTTTGTCAACAGGGTAAATACAAAAGACCCAGGCCATGTAGAACAAACTGGAGTATTGCCTCCCGGTCCTACCTCAGCTCCTGGGAAGAAGCGAGGAGCCACGTGGAGGCAGAAACCAGGATAAAATAGCCCCAGTATGTACAATCCCGGGCCTACCCCGCTGTAATTGTGCCGTGTGGAAATGGCCATACTGAAGCAGAACCATTCTGAGAACCTGCAGAATTATTTTTCTCTGTAAATTACTTCCCCCACCCTCACCAAGGAAACACACAAATATATTTTAAGAGCTGGGGCACAGTGATCAATCTGGTTTACACCCTTTAAGATGTAGTACCTGTCTTCACGCCAAGTGAGATTTCTGTCCTGTAACTGTATAACTTTCTCAGCTATAAACACATGGGAGGGAAGTGAGCATGGTATAGTCTGATCTTGTCATATGTTGGAAGCTACATATGGGAACCACTAAGCAAGACTCTGAAGAAGAAAGCAATGGCAAACCACCTCAATGGCAAATCACCTCTGCTTCTCACTTGCCTTGAACGCTCCTTGCTAGGATCACCATAAGTTGGCTGTGGCTTTATACCAATTTAGACACACAAACACATGTAGATTACGGGCCAGTGAACTGCTTAACGTGGGCACAATTTGACCAAGCTCCACAATCCCTGCCTCTCCAAAGGGGGCAGAAAGGAAGTGGGGATTTAGCAAATAATACATCCATTGGGTGTATCAATGACAGAAGGCAGGAACGCTCCTGAAACCAATTCCATGCTGTTATGAGCCCAGTTGCAACGGGAGGTCGTTAGCTTCTGCTACAGGAGGGATTCCTGCACTGGCATAATGCCCATTGGGCAAGGTGGGCAGCTGCCCAGGGCATCACCTTGTGGGGGGCATCAAAATGCTGGGTTCGTTTTTGGGTATTTTAGTGGTTTTCCATTTTTGGCCTGCAGGGGGCGCAGTTTTTAGGCTAGTGGCACCACAATTTCAGCATATCATCAGGGGACTGTCCTTATGCTACCTCCCAAGTTTGGTGAGGTTTGGTTCAGGGAGTCCAAAGTTATGGTGCAAAAAGAACAAAGATTCTTGGGCAAATTTCTAGGATGTTCCTGCAGGGAGTGCATTTTTGGATGTATCGGCACCAAAATTTCAGGGTATCATCTGGAGATGATGGCACCCCCCAAGTTTGATGCAGTTTGGTTCAGGGGGGCCAAAGTTATGGACCCTCAAAACTGTAGCCCCCATCTCCTATTAGCTCCCATTGGAAACAATGGGGGATGGAACACCCCCTTTGGGAGTCCATAACTTTGGACTCCTTGAACCAAGCCTCACCAAACTTGGGGAGTAGCATAAGGACAGTCTCCTGATGATATGCTGAAATTTTGGTGCTGATAAGTCTAAAAATGCACCCCCTGCAGGCACCAATGTCCTGGTGCAAAAAGAAATTTGGTCGTGGTGGAGTGGCTGCCCTGGGGCATCCAACTCAGGTTTTGCCCAGGGCTACAGTTTGCCCAGGGCTGCCTCGTTACGCCCCTGGATTCCTGGTAGCTGTTTCAGGAACCCTCTTATTAATTAATTTGTTTTTCGCTGCCACCAATCTGTACTATAGCCCATAAACTGATTAAATGGTCACCACACTTTCTGGGAACACACACAGACAAAAATAGACTGGAACGGTTGTAACTTGAACAAACTGGAAAAAGTTTATTACTGGCTTAGATGTAGGCTTCTCAGGTAACTGAGAGGATTTTAAAGATTGTTCGTTTCAGAGCTTAATGGTTTCAGAGATGTTGTTGGCACTTCAGTTTCAAAACATTCACAGACACTCGCAGGTGTCACTTAGGAAAGATTTTACTTCAGGAAAAGGTTTAAATTCAGAGTATCACACTCCCTCTTCTGTCAGACACTAGTCCACTGTACCTAACCACGCTAAACAACACACCCCAGTCTATGCCCTGTGGGATTCTGGCACACAAGCCTCCCTCTCCCACCATCCAAACTGGCCACACTGCCACTGGACTGGGCCTCCCAAGACTGGTGTTGTACTTGTTAGGACAGACTTTAGCTTAGACAGAGGTTTTCTATCAAAACACCTTCCTGATGTCTCTGGTAAGCTTCCTCAGCTTACAGAGTACACTGTCTGACTCCTGCCAGACCAACAGCAGTAACAGATCTCTGCTTGATCTGCTCACTCTGCCAAAATGTACCCGAAGGCACAAAAGCCAAAAGACAAAGAGCCCAAAAGGCAAAGAACCCTCAGCACTCTGGCTGACTCTATTTATATTCTTGCCATTTTTTCTCTAGCCAATCAGGGCTGGCCAGGGCTTTACCCCTTCAGGGCAGACTCTTACCCTGGAAACTGAATGCATTAGAAGGGCATTCATCACACCAGTCAACATCCCAATAAGATAACCACAAGCACACTTACAGGGCTGGAAATTGCTGGAGGTGGGGGGCTGTCAGCAGGGACGGGAATCAATTCGCCAAGCTGAAAGACAGCATAACATGAGACAGGAACAAGGACAGAAGTCAGGTTGCATTATATGAAAAGGCATTTAAGGTTAACCGCAGCATCAGCTCATTCCTTACCGAAGCAGGCAACAGGTTTTTTTAAAAAAAAATGTAAAGTGAGCTGGGCGGACCTGAATGAACTATTATTACCTGCAGTTTTTTCCATCCCTCTTGAACACGGATGAAAACCTCACTGGTTTCACGGAGGTAGATCAAGGTGCCTTCTGACACTAAGTGAACGTTTTGGAGCATACTGTCAACATTTCTAAGCGTCGTTACCTGTTGTAGGGAAAACAAAACCATACCAGGTGTGGATCAAACACTAAGAAAGTCCAAGGCTGTTGTTCACTGCCCAGATCATCATCATCATCATCATCATCATCATCATCATCATCATCATCATCATCATCATCATCATCATCATCATCATCATCATCATCATCATCATCATCATCATAGGTCCTTGGGAAGGACTCGATATTCAGAGATGAATTCCAGACACTTGTGCTGTGTTGTTAAGTGAATAATAATAATAATAATAATAATAATAATAATAATAATAATAATAATAATAATAATAATAATAATAATAATAATAATAATAATAATAATAATAATACACATAACAACACGGCACAAGTGTCTGGAATTCTAGGCCTCTGGGTGAGGCTCGAATTGTAATGAAGGCCAACAACCAGCTAAAGATCTGGCAGCTGTGAAATCTACAATAATAATAATAATTCCTGTGGGACTTTCGAATCCAAACGGACAAAGTGTTGAAACACAGTACACCGGACATCACCGTGATCAAGGACAAGAAAGTGACCATCATGGACATAGCAGTCCCTGGTGACAGCAGGGTCATTGAAAAAGAACACGAGAAGGTAACTAGAATATCGCGATTTGAAAATATCGAAAAGCTTTCAGCTGTCTAGTGCCGCACAAACCAGCTGAGGTTTGTTCCCAGTGGTAATCGGCACGCTACGCCATCCCAAAACACGAGGGCAGCATCTCTTGAAACATCTTCGAATTGACAAAATTAACATCCGGTCAAAGTTCAGAAGGCAGCCCTGCTGGGATCCGCACGAATGCTACGCCGATACATTACAACTTCCTAGGCCTCTGGGTGAGGCTCGAATTGTAATGAAGGCCAACAACCAGCTAAAGATCTGGCAGTTGTGAAATCTACAATAATAATAATAATAATAATAATAATAATAATAATAATAATAATAATAATAATAATAATAATAATAATAATAATAATAATAAGAAGAAGAAGAAGAAGAAGAAGAAGAAGAAGCAGAATCGCTTGTATGAATTAAGTTTTAATGAATTAAGTTTTAAGTTTTAAAAAGGATTAAGTTTTAAGTTTTAAAAAGGATCATGGCATAACTGTCAGATTTATGAAAATCTTGGCATTGGGGAGAGACCATCGTTTGGTGGCACAACATGTATTTTGCAGGCAAAAGGTTCCCAGTTCAGAACATTTTAGGGGGCTGGGAGGGCCAATGGTCTGCACTGGCATAGTATTCCTAGTGCCCGGCAGTGTCCTGTGGGCACCACGTGGCACAGCCAGCCCCACCTACTCTGTTGTAATACTTGTACTGTGCTTTCCCAAACCACTCTGGAAACCAAGGCGCACATATTACTCCAGTATTTCCATGTTCAGCTCACACTCTGTTTCCAAACCCTGCCCCATAATAGCCAGTAGTTGTGAAAAACAACCCCACTGGTTGAGCCACAGCTGCAACGTAAGAGTTTAACATGTATTCCACCCAAACACATGCAAATGCAGCTCAGCCCCTCCCCCCCATATCTGTGACTTGGACCCAATATATCTGTGACTTGGACCAAATATATACACAATCACTCCATATTGTGACATGGAGAGAAATACATCTTACTATGACAGCCCTCTGAAGAGGCCAGCCATAGATGCAGGCGAAACCACCAGACCACGGCCACACGGTCCGGAAAAATCACAATGCCCAGCTGATTCTGCCCACAAAGTCCTTCAACAATATATTCCCAACCCAGAGCTGGTAACCCTGGTTCACCTACGCAAGGGGTGATGAGCTGGTAGAATACTGAAGTGGTTGAACGGAAACTGCAGAGGGAGAGGATCACATTTTGGAAACAGCGCAGCAGGCAACGAGAAGGAAGCGGAACTTTCCCCCTGCAGTACTGGTTTTCTGTTCGCAGGGAGGTTTCTACATCCAACAACATTAAAAAATGGAATCAACCATCTCTAGGGAGCAGCAGTGGCGTAGTGGCTAAGAGCAGTGGCTAAGAGCAAGTGCACTCTGATCTGGAGGAACCGGGTTTGATTCCCAGCTCTGCCACTTGAGTTGCAGAGGCTTATCTGGGGAATTCAGATTAGCCTGTACACTCCCACACACGCCAGCTGGGTGACCTTGGGCTAGTCACAGCTTCTCGGAGCTCTCTCAGCCCCACCTACCTCACAGGGTGTTTGTTGTGAGGGGGGAAGGGCAAGGAGATTGTAAGCCCCTTTGAGTCTCCTGCAGGAGAGAAAGGGGGGATATAAATCCAAACTCTTCTTCTTCTTCTTCTTAGCAGCTCAGGGCTCTACCACATCAATACCAACTCACCACCTTGCATATATGAACCAGGTCTGTGATGTCACCTGTTTTCAGAAGAAGGGTTTCCAGATGAAGGGTTTGGCTGGACTGAAGTGTAGCTGGCACTGACCTGGATAGGCCTGACTAGTCTGATCTCCTCAGATCTTGGAAGCTAACCAGGGTGAGCCCTGGTCAGTGTTTGGATGGGAGACCGCCAAGGAAGTCCAAGGCTGTTATGCAGAGGCAGGCAATGGCAAGCCACCTCTAAATGTCTCTTGCCTTAAAACCCTATAGCAGTGGTGGCAAACCTATGGCACTCCAGATGTTCATGGACTACAATTCCCATCAGCCCCTGCCAGCATGGCCAATTGGGGCTGATAGGAATTGTAGTCCATGAACATCTGGAGTGCCATAGGGGCTGGTGGGAATTGTAGTCCATGAACATCTGGAGTGCTGTAGGGGCTGATGGGAATTGTAGTCCATGAACATCTGGAGTGCTGTAGGGGCTGATAGGAATTGTAGTCCATGAACATCTGGAGTGCCATAGGGGCTGATGGGAATTGTAGTCCATAAACATCTGGAGTGCCATAGGGGCTGATGGGAATTGTAGTCTATGAACATCTGGGGTGCCATAGGGGCTGATGAGAATTGTAGTCCATGAACATCTGGAGTCCCATAGGGGCTGATTGGAATTGTAGTCCATGAACATCTGGAGTCCCATATGGGCTGATTGGAATTGTAGTCCATGAACATCTGGAGTCCCATAGGGGCTGATGGGGATTGTAGTCCATGAACATCTGGAGTACCACAGGGGCTGATGGGAATTGTAGTCCATGAACATCTGGAGTGCCATAGGTTCACCACCACGGCCCTATAGGTTACCATATGCTGGCTGTGACTTGATGGCACTTTAAAAGGCATCCCGTTAAACACCCAGAGTAGCTGTAATGGACGTTTGGACAGTCCTCTGCTCTTGGTGAAAGTAGTTTGCATTTCATTGTTCATCACTGCAGGGAAGCCGCGTAACTGTAAACAACGCATGCTGGCTTCTTCCATTGGTGGTAACATCACACCAGCACAAGCAGTGAAATGAACAGGATGCCGGTTACCAGATATGGCAGCTAGTTGTCCATTAAAAAATGCAGGATACGTTCATTTAAAGGGTAAGAATTAATATTTACACTGCTCATGTACCCTGTTCTTTCACAAGCAACTGGCACATTGTGTCTCCAAGTGTATTTCTGGGAAACTGAAGTCCGCAGTCATTGTGACAGAAAAATAGAACATTTTTTGTCAAGAGAGTCCGCAGTGCAGCAATATACCTTTTTAAAAAAAAAAAAAAAGTTGTCCATGGGAAAGGAAAATATATATTTGTATTTATAAAGCAAAGCAGGGAATATCTGATTTTGCAGTTCTTTTAAGCTTGTTCTTTGAGAAAAAGGCAAATGGGCCTTTTGAAGAGAGCTGCTTAAATTATGTATTTCGTGCCTTCTGGCACAGCAGTCTGGGCTTGGATTCTCCTGCAGGAGAACACCCCCGTCCCTCTGTGGAGCCAGACTGCCCCGGGAAATACCGACCCAACTTTCAGAGATTTACATGGAGGGTTTCCTTATGAAGAAACCCAAGTTCTCGTAGCATACAACAGCGAATCCCTGACTGCGCCATCTCTTCAAAGTCAATGTCAGTTTCAACAAACACAGGATTTGATTGATTTTTTTTTTAAAAAAAGAATACGGCATGCAAATTAAGATTTACTCTTTTGGCTCAAGATGCAAACAGATTTTCCCCGGCTACCTGTTCTATATAAACCACTAAAATCATGGATAGGTATTTCAGCTGCACCTTATCTATCTGTAATAACATCAGCAAGAAGCCGATGGGCTTTTTCTAGGGCTCGCTTCGATGCCTTCCTGTCAGCTAATCTGATGGGACGATTCTAAAAAAATATCTCCCAAGGCACAGGAGAACCTGTGTGTGCGGCTCAGGGGAAGTAGACTCAGTGTCACATATCTTACTGCATTGCAAGTTACACGAAGGTGAAAGGGAGCTGTTAATCCAACCATTGTTAACTCGTCATGTATATCCATTCATAGATAACTCAGATACAAATTCTGTAAGAATATTATTAGAAGATCGTGTTTCTGCCATTTTACAGAAGGTAGCTAAATTTTGTATATTGGTACACAACAAGCGTAGTTCCTTATTAAAACAAAGAGCCGCACTGTGTGATGAGGACTGTAATAATGCCTGAAGCTAATGTTATTTATTAATAGATTTTATAATGGATTTTAATTTATATTATATTTTTGTATAAGTGGAGTGCTATGTATTCACATGTACTCTGATTTTAAACTATTGGCTGGCCAAAAGGCCGTAATAATAAATATCTATCTCCTTTGGCTCATACCCTTGGCTGACCTCTCGTGTAACTTCCTCGTTGAATGGACTGGGCTACATCTGGCTGACTTGGATGGCCCAGGCTACCCTGATCACGTCCGGTCTCAGAAGCTAAGCAAGGTCAACCTCGGTCACGAACTGAACTACATAAATGCCCATGAGATTTTTATAGAAAAAAAAACAACTGAGGAAATTATTTTAAGTGCTGTGGAGAGATCCAGCCCCTTCTGACAGCCTGGAGAACAGTTGCCTCACTGTAGAGCAGTGGTGGCGAACCTTTTTAAGACCGAGTGCCCAAACTGCAACCCAAACCCCAGTTATTTATCGAAAGTGCCAACCCGGCAATTTAACCTGAATGCTGGGGTTTTAGTTTAGAAAAAACCGGTTGGCTCCTTCTTCCTCTGCCCACCCGCTCGAGCCAGCCTGCTCTAGCCTCCAGCAAGTCATGCGTGCACCGCCCTGTGCCTCTCTAGCATCTCTGCCTCCTCTGCGCCCCCCCCCCCCCGGGCAGAAGCCACCCAGAGCACAGGCACCAGGCCCATCAGCCAAGTCCTCCCTGGTCACCATGGTGTGCGTATGTCATGTTTAGTGGCCCAGGTCAGCCTTGATGTGTGTGTGTGGGGGGGTGGGGGTGATTTTCCGCCCCCCACATGATGAGCTCTGTGTGTGCGTGCCCACAGAGAGGGCTCCGAGTGCCACCTCTGGCACCCGAGCCATAGGTTCGCCATCACTGCTGTAGAGTCATATGCTATTGAGAGGTAGAAAAACACCCATCAGGTATTATTAATGTTAGATTTTTTTTTTTTAACTTTCAAATTCATCTAGAATTCAGAGGCGTTATCGGGGGGGAAATGGCGCCCGGAGACAACCCCTTCTCCATACTCCAAATACTTTATCCATAGGCTTGCTGGAGGGTTGTAATATTTCCACTGTGCTTAAAGGGAATTTTAACAAGCAGAAACCAGGCCTAACCTTACCAAATTCCTGGTCCCGGGTAACCCTGGTTCTCCAGGTGGTCCTGGTGGCCCTGGGAGAGCAGCTGCAGAAAGAAAACATAAAACACGTTACATGGGCCATTTCCTTAAAGGAACAGAAATCTGTTAGAGATGCTGTGGAACATGGGTCCCCAATGGGCTCCCTGGAAGCCCCTCTAACATTTTCCCTGTTGCCCGCCAAGTGTTTTTAGAAAGAGGGCAGGTCCAGGTGACACTTTTGCCCAGCAGAGTTTCTGATTGGCTGTGCAGGTATAAAGGCATCCTGTTGTTAAGAGTGGTGGTGAAGAGTGGTGGAATCTCATCTGGAGATTTGATTCCCCACTTCTCCGCATGAACGGTGGACTCCGATCTGGTGAACCAGATTTGTTTCTCCACTCCTACATTCATTCAGAACTCTCTCAGCCCCGCCTACCTCACACGGTGTCTGTTGTGGGGACAGGAAGGGAAAGGAATTTGTAAGCTGCTTTGAGACTCCTCAAAGGAGAGAAAGGTGGAGTATAAATCCAAACTCTTCTCCTCTTTCTTCTGCTAAACACAGCCATGCATAACTTTGTTCCCTGATACTGTGCGGTTAGCACCACCTCCTGCAGCAGCCATTTTTGTTACTGACCTCACCACCCTGTGTCAAAACTCCAAAGTTGCCCACAGGCTCAAATAGGGTGAGGAATCTTTGCAGGGCACAGGTGTCAAACTCGTGGCCCTCCAGATGTTCATGAATTACAATTCCCATCAGCCCTTGCCAGTATAGCCAATGCTCATGTTGGGGGGAACTGTAGTTCATGAACATCTGGAGGGCCGCGAGTTTGACACCCCTGATCTATCTATCTATCTATCTATCTATCTATCTATCTATCTATCTATCTATCTATCTATCTATCTATCTATCTATCTATCTATCTATCTATCTATCTATCTATCTATCTATCTATCTATCTATCTATCTATCTATCTATCTATCTATCTATCTATCTATCTATCTATCTATCTATCATATTTATATACCGCCCTCCCCCAAAGGCTCCGTGCGGTGTCCATCAGTCATAAAAACCATTTAAAACATATAATAATACATAAAATACTAAAACTTGCAGATGGCTTCAACCCCTCCCTCCCCCCCTTTTTTTACCCACGGAGGCCAGGGATGTTCTTTATGGCGAAGTTAGAAATCATCCCGGCTGGTTAAACGCTCTGGCGGAACAAGGTCTGTTTTACAGGCCCTCATGAAACTTTGTGTCCCTCAAGCAGGGCCCTGATCTCACCTGGAAGCCTGTTCCACCAGGTAGGGGCCAGAGCCGTAAAAGCCCTGGCCCTTGTAGAGGCCAGCCGGATCGCCTTGGGGCCAGGGATCACCAGTAGGTCCGCCTCCGATGAGCGGAGGGGCCTAGAAGGGCGATATAGGGAGAGACGGTCCCTCAGGTAAGCAGGGCCAAGGCCGCGAATGGCTTTAAAGGTCAGTACCAAAACTTTAAACATGACCCGGTACTCAATTGGCAGCCAGTGTAGTTGGTATAGGATCTAGGGGGATATTCCGCACAAGAGACAGCATCAGTGTTTCCCCACAGTTTAGAATGTGTTCATCTAGAGATCTTATCTCTTGCCTTTGTGCAAGCTGATCTGCATTAAGCTTAAAAGTAGGACAAGAGATAGTGACACTAAAGTCCTCTGGGGGAATAACAGCTATGAAAATGTGCATCAGACGTAAAAAAGACATAATAGAAGCACACCTGAACCATAGATTGCAGGGGGTCCTGGGGGCCCAGGGGGTCCTGGTGGCCCGGGAGGTCCAAACCCTGGAGGCCCAGGTAGGCCAGGTACTCCTGGAGGACCTCTAGGGCCCACAATCGTGTCTCCTTTTGGCCCCTGTCCAAACACAAAGCACAGGTTTTTTTAATAAAGATATTCAACTAAACATTGTAGATGCAACAGCCCAAGTGTTGTGACACAGCAAAGTTCTCTCCCAACTCCAGCCTTTCAACATCCAGAAAGATTGAACAGTGTTGGTTTTCAGACATGAATCGGTTCTCATTGAAGTCATTAATCTATCTCCAGGCTGTGCCACTTACTTTTCATCCGTTTACTTCATTTATACCCTGCCTTTCTCCCCAATAGGACCACAAAGCAATCTGCATTGTTCACCTCTCCTCCCTTTTATCCTCACAGCAACCTTGTGAGGTAGGTTAGGCCTCACAAGGTTAGGCCCAAGGTCATCCAGCCAGCTCCCAAGTAAGAATGGGGATTTGAACTCGGGTCTCCCAGATCCTAGGCCTCTTCTGCACAGCACAGGTTGAGCGGGTTGTGGTCGGGATAAAGCTACCCGCTCTCCTGCTGTGGCGTCCGCATACACCGTGTGGCAGCAACTGGAGCCCCTGGAAACAATGTGGATTGCTGGAGGCACACCTTCGCAGGGAGGTGCATCTTAAAAAAAACTAACCACCTCCACCCACTGTGTAGCCACGTGGGCAGGCATAAATGGACCCCCACAGCCATGCTGATGCAATGAGACGTCCCTGTTACCCTGCAGGGCTATGAAGCGTTGAGGTGGGAAATAAAAAGAACAACAGGAAAGCGCGGCCAATGAAAGCGCCTCCTGCCCAGTCGTTCACTTACGAGCAGCTGCAACCAGGGTTAAAAAGAAAAAGAATTGCTGCTAGTGCGATTCTCAAAAAAACCGGTTCGGGGGACTTAACACGGGGCAGCCTTGCTTTAGGGGCAGGATCCATGCAAAGTTCCCCCACGAAACAGGTTTTTAACTGTCTGTAGCCTGGGTTTAGCGGCCCATGCGGAAAGGACCTTAGTCTTAAACTCTAACCACTACACACCACTGGCTCTCAGTTCACTGGCTCACATTTCAGTCTTCAGCTCATATGACTGAATACTCCTTTATTTAAAAAATCCTCTCTTCACACATGTGTTGTTAAATCGTGGCTCAAGCAGGAGAATTTCTCAAATTATTTCCAGAATTAGCATATGAAGTTTCCTTCTGTCTTCATTTCCTTCAGATCACAAGTTCCTTTCTGTTCTTATCTGTGATTGATGTGGAATGTGTATTGATAAAACACTTCAAAAAAGCAATCTTGATGTGATCACTTTGACACGTGCAACATACTGACACGATGTAAATAATGAGTATGATGGCATTCAAATCCTTTTTGTACAGTGTTTTATTGCTGTGCACATGTGCTCCTGTTCATTAGTAAAACACAACACAAAAAACAATTTTTACAACGTATATCCTGCCTCCATCATGGTACTGGGCACTGTATGTATATCCTCCATCATGGTACTGGGCACTGTACATAGCAGGGGAGGTTTTTCCCAATAATGTGCCTTCCAGCTGTACCCAGAATTTTGTGACTGTCTATATATATACAATATAGATGGAGGAGAGACATAAAAAGGAACGAAAGAAATGGAAGGCTATGGCAAATAGCACACGTGCAGTGTTGTGCACAAAACTCAAAAAGAAAAAATATGGAACAATGGAAGATTCCTAATGTATCAGATCTGCTTTGGAAACAAGAAAAGGTAATTTGAAAATTTCCAAAGCCTCTTTCTTTTCAGCTAAATCAAATAAACTCTGCACTTGAAGAGGTTGTGGAATCAGGTGCTGTCTGCTTCTACCACCATGACACATTTGCTATCATGCCTAAGCAATAGACCAGGGGTGTCCAACTCTGGTGCCCCAGATGTTCATGGACTACGATTCCCATCAGCCCCTACCAGCATGACCAATTGGCCATGACCAATTGGTACATGAGCATCTGGCACCAGAGTTGGACACCCCTGCAATAGATCCTCACCTAAGTTTCTATCTATATACACCTGATCCTGTCACATCCTTACCTTTCAAAAAAAAAGGGAGGAGGAACATTATGAGCATTGGGTGCACAAGACCCTAAAGAGCCCTCTGGGGGTTGGGCGGTCTAATAAATAAATAAATAAACAAACAAATAAATAAACAAACAAACAAATAAAGGATGAGGTTTTTGAGGAAACAGAAGTCACAGAAGGGTCAGGCTGGACTAGGGACCCAATTAAAATAGGGAAATTAATAAATTCTACACAAGACCATTCATGACAGAAAAAGAAAAACCTCACCACAGGTCCTGGTCTTCCAGGGAGCCCCGGAGGTCCTGACATAAGAAATTCTCCACTTGGCTCTCCTTTTTCTCCTTTCAGGCCATTTTCCCCATTGTTTCCTTTTTCACCCTTAAAACAAGGAAGATACTTGAAGACAATTATTAACTTCACTACATACTTCATTAGCACACGTGTATATATGTGTGGCAAGGAAAAAGACAGAAAGTGTATACATGCAGTATGTTGATAGAAACAGGTGCATGTGATAGGCTTGCCAACTCTGGGTTGGGAAATTCCTGGAGATTTAAGGGGCGGAGCCTAGGGAGGGTGGAGTTTGGGAAAGGGAGGGACCTGAGTGGCCCCTAATGCCACGGACTCCACCCTCCAAAGCAGCCATTTTCTCCAGGGGAACTGATCTCTGCCCTCTGGAGATCAGTAGTAATTCCAGGAGGTATACTTGAAAACACCTGGAGACCACAGCCCTAGAGTTGTCAACCCCCAGGTGGAGCCTAGAGACCACCTGCAATTACAACTGATCTCCAGATGACAGAGATTGGTTCCCCCTGAGAAAATGGCTGCTTTGGAGGTTTGACTCTATGGCATTATAGTAGGTTGACCAGACGTCCTGCTTTTGGCGGGACAGTCCCGCCTTCAAACAATTTGTCCCGCGTCCCGCAGGTTATTTCAATTGTCCCGATTTTTAGGAGGCTGCCGCACTGCCTTTTGGGGCGCAAGGCAGTGCGACAGCCTCCTGCGCGCGCGGCCGCAGGAGCACAGCCTTCTGGGGCGCTGCCGTTTCCCTCCCTGTCACAGGGCGGGAAATGGCAGCGCCCCAAAAGACAGTGCGCTCCTGCGGCTGTACACGCATACACGCACGCGTGGCCACCTACCCCCCATCCTGGTTCACAAAGGTGACCATCTGGTCACCTTACATTATACCCCAAACCCTGCCCTCCCCAAGCTCTATCTACAGACTCTCTAGGAATTTCCTAACCTATAGTCAGCAATCCTCATTGTGTCCCTGCGACAAACCTTCTGCCCTCATGTGCCTGGAGGAGATTTTCCCCTCCTAAACTATAAGAGCCTGTCCCTTCAGGCCCTGAGCAGCTCTTTCCAAATGGTTCCTTATTAAAATGGAGCATCTGAGCAATTTTAATTGAAAATCTTTAAAACAAAAAAATAAATATACAATAGAATGGATTTCTTATACTCAGATTACAAGGTACTACCCAGAAAGCGGAAGGGCGTCACTCTCTTTCTGCACACTTTTCCTTGTCAGAAAATAAAACAGGCACCCGAGGCTCTTTAACAAGTTAAAAGGTGAACTCAGGATTCATATGCACAAGATGAACAGCCATTTTGAGACTGAACTTAGGTGTGAGGATGGGCCATAGGCTAAGGTGACCAGATTGTCACATTTTTAAACCGGGACGGGGGCGCGCATGTGTGTGCGGCTGCAGGAGCGCACTGCCTTTTGGGGCGCTCCCTGGTTTCCCGCCCTGTCACAGGGCGGGAACCGGAGAGGGAAACACCTCAAAAGCGCAGTGCGCTTCCTGCGTCACAAGGCGCTGAGGTTAAATAAGATCAGTCTACCTTCCTGGGGCAGCTCCCTGTTTCCCAAAGTGGAAGCTCCAGAAGGCAAAATCGTTTCAGTTAAAACCTCTACCGGATCGTGGGACAGATTGACAATTTAAAGAAGCGGGGACTGTCCCGCCAAAAGCGGGACGTCTGGTCACCTTACCATAGGTCTAAAAATTGCATTTGATATTAAAGAAAAATGGATATGTAGAACCAAGGATTGAAAAAGGCTGCTCTCTAGAAAAGGCCAGCATATCAGCAGTCACGCACTGATCATGCAGGCAAAGGAAAGATAATATCTATAAGATCTTGCCACTAAGGCCCAAAGACGTGACAGAAGACATCTATTTTATAGGCTTGTTTGTCAAAACTAGCTATACGGGATGCCTACGTGAAATAAACATATCAATAAAGAAATCAAACGTTAGAATAGAAAGGATTTGATTAGATAGTTGAAAATGTGTTTTTCTATATTTTAATGAACACTGAAATGATAACGAGAGATTTATATTTACTTGCATTTTACTATAACTCTATGCTACTAGAATCACATAGTGTATTTGTTAAAATCAGTTTTTTGAAATGAAAAAGGAACTTTATGATTCAAACCCATCCTAGGGATGTATGTAAAATCTTTTTTAGCTCGGAGACATTTCTCTCTCTGGGAACAAACTTAGGAATGTTGGAAACTGGTTTGGAAAACCAGAAAGACACATTTCACTTTATTGCAGTCCCCTTGCGTATGGGCAGGGAGACACGAGCAGGGGACATGCAGCTTCAGGGTGACAAGAAAGAAACAGGCAGACAAGCCAATCTGATCTTAATGCTCATGCAGAAAGCACGTGTAAGGGGAGAATGATCATATGGGTTAGTATGCTGGTACGATTATATGACGTCTGTACTCTTTGTATCTATAAAAACGAAGTCGTTGTCTGGTTAAGGTGTGTCTCTCGTCGAGAGCATCCTGGGTCAGATACCTAATTCTGCACAGTAGAATCTTTCTTCTATTTTAAATCTTGATTCTCGGGTATTATTTCTTTGACAGTCTATATAAAACTGCTATGGAAATTTGTTTTAATGTGGTTAGTTTTAGTTATGTATTTTATGTGCTGTTATTAGAACAGCTGTATTGTGAGCCGCCTCGAGCCCTTTGGGGGTGAGGCGGCCTATAAATCTAATTAATAAACAAACAAACAAACAAACATAATAACAGTAACAACAACAACACTACTACTACTACTACTACTACTACTACTACTACTACTAATAATAATAATAATAATAATAATAAACACAGCTGCTGAGGACCATACACTGGGGTGTGGCCTGACGTAGGCTAGCCAAATTAGGGGAAAAAGAGCAGCAGTCACCAGGGCTCTGGGGAGGGTTTGGGCCTAGTTTGGCCGGCAGGGAGCTCCTTTCTTGAAGGACAGTCTTATCAGTCGCTAACATCAGTGGAACCTCCATGTTAAGAAGAAGAAGCGGAGTTTGGATTTATACCCTGCTTTCTCTGTGGTAAGGATTGTCAAGGTGGCTTACAAACTCCTTCGCCTTGCTCTCCCCACAACAGACACCTTGTGAGGCAGGTGGGGCTGAGACAGTTCTGAATCAACGTAGGAATGGGGAAACAAATCTGGTACACCAGATAAGAGTCCGCCGCCCGTGTGGTAGAGCGGGGAATCAAACCTGGTTCTCCAGATTAGTGTCCACTGCTTTGAACCACTACACTACACAGTAAACATCTGAATTCCAGAACTGGGAAGTCATACCTGGTGGCTTATGGGACAGCCTAAGAAGAAGAAGAGTTTGGATTTATATCCCCCCTTTCTCTCCTGCAGGAGACTCAAAGGGGCTTACAATCTCCTTGCCCTTCCCCCCTCACAACAAACACCCTGTGAGGTAGGTGGGGCTGAGAGAGCTCCGAGAAGCTGTGACTAGCCCAAGGTCACCCAGCTGGCGTGTGTGGGAGTGTACAGGCTAATCTGAATTCCCCAGTTAAGCCTCCACAGCTCAGGCGGCAGAGCTGGGAATCAAATCCGGTTCCTCCAGATTAGATACACGAGCTCTTAACCTCCTACGCCACTGCTGCTGGGAACACCTTGCTTGGGGTGAGACGGGAACACCTTGCTTGGGGTGAGGAATAACTGGAAGGAGACCTGAATGGGACAAGCCAGACTGTCCCGTTTCCTCAGAGTCGCACCTCAGTTGCTCAGCAGGTGCCAGGACACCTTGGGCTGCCAAAGTGGCGAAGCTGTGAAGCAAGGCAGCACATTATGTGGCTAAGGTCATGCTGAAAATGCACGAATATCAGCGAATAATTGCTTCTACCCAATAGACAGCAATTACTTCTTTTACAAACACCAAAAAAAGACAGAATCCTGAGGCGTCCAGACAGTAATTACCCTGAAGTGGTTGAAATACGTCGACGGCAGCGGAGGACCTGGAAAGCGAGGGGAGGAAAATTAGCCGCAATTTCCATTTCTTTTAAGACCACAACTATTTTTCGCAGTTATAAATGAAAACTGTTCATGGCAACACTTTTGACCTTTTCCATGCGGCAGACCTAATTACCTTCTCCTCTGTCGAGATAGATTTTAGCCAACGGATCCGCCATGCGTGACGTCAATATATTAACGCAAAGATTTGGCCAAAGAGGGGCACTTTCCATTTTACCAGATACAGCTTTTAAAACATTTCTGTGCATTTAAATTCCTGTCATAAGTATCATACCACTGTGCTGCCCACAAAACATGGAATCAGAACGTTCCTTTTCCTGTATCACCTTCTGGGATTCTCCAGCCAATGGAGTCTCCAGTGGAACCACCACAAAGAAACACCTTCTACTCCCAGCACGAGCAAATGATCCAGGTGTACGGACAGGTCCCTTCTGCACGGGCAACACAAATGGGTTAAACAAACCCATGCTGCCTGTCTCGCCGTTCGCACGGCGGGTGCAGGAGCCATCTAGGATCGCTAGGAGCCCGGCGACAGGGTGTGGGGTGTTTCCCTGTGAAACAGGCATCCAAGAATCCTCCCATTCAAGAATGCCCCCCACCTGGGAATCCCCCCCCCCAAATATACTGGCACAAAATGGTACCGCCTAGAGCCGTGGTGGCGAACCTTTGGCACTCCAGATGTTATGGACTACAATTCCCATCAACCCCTGCCAGCATGGCCAATTGGCCATGCTGGCAGGGGCTGATGGGAATTGTAGTCCATAACATCTGGAGTGCCAAAGGTTCGCCACCACTGGCCTAGAGAATCCACTCTAATGCTACCCTGTTTCCCCAAATATAAGACATCCCCTGAAAATAAGACGTAGTAGAGGTTTTGCTGAAGTGCAAAATATAAGGCATCCCCCGAAAGTGAGACGTAGCAAAGTTTTTGTTTGGAAGCATGCCCGACGAGCAGAACACAGAAAAATAAGACATCCCCTGAAAATAAGACATAGCGCATCTTTGGGAGCAAAAATTAATATAAGACACTGTCTTATTTTCGGGGAAACACGGTAGGCAGATATCAAATGGAACAGTGTCGGGGGAAACACGGTAGGCAGATATCAAACGGAACAGTGTCGGGGGATAACTATGAGCACCACTCCTAGAATAAATAAGGGTCCTGCACCGATTTAATACCAATTTCTGTGGGCGTGATCAGAAGTCTTGGATTGCAGCAGTGCCTACTGTTTAGAGCAGTGGTGGCGAACCTTTGGCACTCCAGATGTTATGGACTACAATTCCCATCAGCCCCCGTCAACCTGACCAATTGACCATGCTGGCAGGGGCTGATGGGAATTGTAGTCCATAACATCTGGAGTGCCAAAGGTTCGCCACCACGGGTTTAGAGTGAACGTAGTAACAGTTCACTACCCTGTTTCCCCGAATATAAGACATCCCTAGGAAAAATAAGTGACGTGAAGTAGAGGTTTTTTTTTTGCTGAAGTGCTTGGAAAATATAAGGCATCCTCGGAAGTAAGCAAGGCATTAGCAAAGTTTTTGTTTGGAAGCATGCCCGACGAACAGAACACAGAAAAATAAGACATCCCCTGAAAATAAGACATAGCGCATCTTGGGGAGCAAAAATTAATATAAGACACTGTCTTATATTCGGGGAAACACAGTAGCTACCTACAGAATCCACCATAATGGTGGACAGAAGAGGGGGAAACAGAATGCTTCTTGCTTGCCATAGTTCGCACAGGCAAGTAAGAAGCGTGTGAAAACTGGGTTAAAGGGGAAAAGTTGCGAATTTAGCAACTTTTATTTGACCTGGTTTAGCAAAATAAAATGGGTTAAAGGCGTTTGGGGGCGAGTTCCGTGGGAACCTTTCCCCTATAACACATTTTTCACACCCATTAGCCCATTATATTTTGCCTGTGTGGAATCATCCATAGACCTCTCATAGGTCACTGCTGACATTTGAGCAGAGGCGTACCTACACAACATGGATCCTGGGGCAAAAAGTTTTCCGGCTCCCTCCTGAGTGCTTCCTTTCACCCTCCTTATATCCTCTTCCTCCTCCTTTGTGCCACCACCCCCTCCAATCCCTGCTCCGCCCCTTTCACTCCTGTGGGCCCGGCCTACTCAGAGTCGGCCCGCCTATCCCTAGACGCTCCTGGGAGGGGCTGGTCCGGCTGCAGCGTTGTTGCCAACCCCATTGCCTCCCCAACATCCATATTCTCGTACCAAACACCATCTAAGGTAAGAAGTAGTCTTTTATGATACCTGGAGGTCCTGGTTCGCCATGGTCTCCTTTTTCACCTTTTATACCTGGTGGACCACAAACACCCAAGGAACCTGTTTTTTAAAAAATACAGAGAAAAAGTAATGTCAGTTGAACTGGAATTTTCTGTAAGACAGACAGTGCCTTGGACATTATCTATATATATAAAAAGCTAATCGTGACTTTGTTGGTAACAGGTCACCTCCTAAATGGCTGGATCAAACGGCGTGAAATTTTCACACACCATCCAACATGCCTCCTTCCATGTTCTTAGCTCCTTCCCCCACTGTGGGACCACTCCTGTGCCACACAAAACCCAAATTTCCACCAAAAACCCACGACGCATGCCCACAACACAGCTTAGAATGCCTTCTTCAACTGCCAGGCTAACTCGCCCGCATACTGCCACCACCCTCCCCCTCTCCCCCCCACCTCCAAACGTGTATGCCCACTGTCGGCCAGCATGCACGCATGCACACCGCCGACACACACCTTCGCTTCCCCAAACACACGCTCCGTACCGCCGGCTTCCAGCAACTGACCTTCCCAGCCCTCAATGATCACCGCGCCGGGAACGGCCTTCCTCTCCATTCACCGCCTCCTGCTCTTCCAGCCGCCGACCGTACCACCCCCCACAGGCCCCACCCCCCAGCCTCGCCGCCCCATCAGCCAGCCTCCACATCACCTTCTCCTACACTCAGTGGCGAAGGTACGAGGGGGTGGGGGGAGTTTGCAACGTGCCGCCCTAACCGCTTTTACTCACGTGCGGCCAGGAAAAATCCCCCACACCTCCCCCTTTCCCCCCATGCCGCCACCCAACCCCCCCCACCACCCCACTTCAAGTGCGGGAGGAGGCAAGCCAGCCGCCATCGCAAAACTTGCAGGTCCAGCTGATTTGTCCCAGTCCAGGCCCAGAGCTCACTCCAGCTGGGGGGGGGGACCTTACAGGTCCTTACACTAAGGAGGGATGGGGCAACCCCCCCCTGCAACACGGGCAGGAGATTCCTCCAATCTGTGATCTCAAAGCTCCTGTTCCCCTCTCTACTTTGGGATCAACCCCCCCGAAATCTAGCCCTGCTGTATACTTAGAACAGCTTGTTAATTATAAGTGCAGATGGGTCATGACCAGAGCAAGGTGCAACTCATTCCCCTCTGTCTATCTTCAAGGTCGTTTCCTTAACATCCCACAAAGTGAGCGTTGTTGGCGGTACTGTCCCAATGCTATGGACTCAATCCCTCATATCCTGCTTTACTGTTCGAGGTATAATGATATCGGAACCAATCTGGGAGCTTTACTACCTCTAGAATTTGTGTTTCTCTCAGACAAACTAAAAATGTCTATGCTATTGAATAGCCCTCATGTAGAAATTTCTGAAGCAGTTGCTACATTTTTAATCCGTGTTCTACATGATATATAACAATGATCCTGTTTTTGTATTTGGAATGTATGGCACTTCTGGTTTATGCCTAATAAAGGTTTTTGGATTGGATCGGATCGCAAACCTGCAACTGCACACTCTGAAGACAATGCCAAAGATTCAAACCAACATAGGTTAGCAATGGGGGGCCCAAGTTGTCAAGGAACTTACTATCAGTGGCTTCCTGGTTTCCTGAACGAGCGGTGCTTACCTATTCAGGCAGAGAAAAATAGATTCAGAATGCAATTAACATCAATTTGCTCATGACTGGTGCCTCCTTGGGAGATTTCTCTTGAGATAGTCCTGAAAATATCTAAATGAATAATCACATCTCACATAGTAGATAACGGTGAGGCATTCTGTAATATTGGGGAGCTCACCAAATACCCTGTTTCCCCGAATATAAGACATCCTCTGAAAATAAGACGTAGTAGAGGTTTTGCTGAAGTGCGAAATATAAGGCATCCCCAGAAAGTAAGACGTAGCAAAGTTTTTGTTTGGAAGCATGCCCGACGAACAGAACACAGAAAATCCCCTGAAAATAAGACATAGCACATCTTTGGGAGCAAAAATTAATATAAGACACTGTCTTATTTTCGGGGAAACACGGTACTACTGTATGCCCATCAGACATTTTTGATCACAGATTCTTCCACACGCAACATGCTTGGAAGAAATGTTATGTCGCCATGCTGTTAGAGTAATCTGGTTAGGTCAGTAAGGTGATCATCCGAGTAGCAAAGCAGATTTCGGATTTTAAGATAACAGATGGCACTTGCACTGTCGTGGTCAATTAGACAATGTTGCACTTACCTGTAATGGTTGTTAATCAAGTGTCTTCTGTGCCAGGTACCCATGGGGACTGTGCATGCACAGGCCAGCTGGGGAGAACTGACCTCAAGGTTTCTAGAAGCTTGTAAGTATTTGGGGAGCTCTCCTCCTTTCATACCAGAGCCAAGAGCAGGCTGATTTCCCGCTCAAACAGTCACAGGGGTAGGGCTCCTCTCGCCATTCTCCCTTCACTATCATAATTGAACATCATTTGAAGACATAATAGGCCACAGAAGGAAAGGAGGCGTAACTGCACAGAAGACGCTCAATGAACAAGCGCAACTTTGCTTTCATGGTCGTGTCTTCAGTGCAGCCCCACATGGGAGAATAGCAGGCTCATTTGCCACGGAGGCAGGTACAGGTTTGTCTTTGAAGGAACAGCTGCAACGCTGCTCTCCCAACAGCAGCATCTCTCCTGCAGTCCACATGGATGGGATAACGCTAGAGAAATGTGGATGCATCAAAACAAGTCACTGCCTTACAAATGCCATGAAGGTTTGTTTGTTTGTTTGTTTGTTTGTTTGTTTGTTTGATATACCGCCCTATCCCCAAAGGGCTCCGATTGACTGTGGTGAGAAGAGCCGCAGAAGAGGCTTGGGCCCTGGTGGAAAGAGCTCTCACTTGAAGCGGGCAATCCAACTTAGCATTGCCATATAGGTGAACCTCATGGCAGAAACCATCCATCTAGAAATGGTTTGTGGAGAAGCAGCTTTGCTGTTCTCGGAAGTGTCCTCAGATTCAACACTGGAAACAAAAGGATCGTTTGCATCGCAAAGAGGAAGCATGCCGGGACAAGGGTTCTTGCCCCGACGTGCTTCCAGTTCCACCGTGCGCCAGAGTGCCGGTGGGTAATCGGCCGGTGAATCAGTCTTCTTTCCACAGTGGCAAAGAGAGAACTGAGAGAGGAGCGCTTTCCTTATCTCCTTTTATGTGACTGTTTGGGTGGGGAACCAGCCCGCTTTCAACTCCAGAGAGCAAGCGGGGGGGGGGGGGGGGGTTTGCAAGCTTCTGCAAGCCTCCTGGTTACCGTATAAACCGAATTTTTCAGCCTTTTTTTTAGGCTGAAAAATGCCCCCCTCGGCTTATACGAGGGTCATCCCCTCCCCCCCCCCCCGTGCAGAGCCACAGCGCTTACCTATGAGTGGTGAAGCCTCCTCCCCCTCACTAACTCAGGCTTTCTTTCTTGCAGGCTCAAGTTTAAGGCGTTGTTTCAGGGAAGCTGCAATGCTGCAGCATTGCCCTTTTAAGAAAACCATAGACAGGCTGCCTCGAGAGGCAGCTTCCCTGAAACAACGCCTTAAACTTTGAGCCTGCAAGAAAGAAAGCCTGAGTTAGTGAGGGGGAGGAGGCATTCTCGGCTTCCCTTTCTCCTGCTTTCAGCCACTTTCCCTCTCCCCAGACCCGTGCGTGCCGCCTCGCCCCTCCTTAAAAAGCCTCCCAAAGGCTTCTGGGGCGCTCCTTTCCTCCAGCTGTGGCTCCTTTGCAGGCTCAGCACCCTGCTTCCTGATGGATCTTTCCCACCCTCGGCTTATACGTGAGTCAATAAAATTTCCCAGTTTTTTGAGGTAGAATTGGGTGCCTCGGCTTATATGCGGGTCGGCTTATACGCGAGTATATACGGTAGTTCTTTGCAGTTAGCCTGTGGGACTGCACTGATGACACAATGAATGAACTGATTTACCTTCTAAATACCCAGACAAAATGTGGAGAAGACTCCTCCGGGACTGGGGCTACAAGCCTGGAACTCCTAACCCCTCATCTTTAAGTTCACAGTATAACTTTGGGCATGCTATGGAATTCCTTGATTCATAATGGCTTTCTGTGAGAAGCAACACAGGGGAGGGCTCACGTGAGGGGCAAGAGGCCAGCATAACCAACAGCCAAACCAGACAAAGGCACCGGGGGTCATCAGCAACTAGTCACAGGTAACAACTGGAGGCCCAAAGGTATGAAGTGGCCTTAGATGGAGAGTCAGACCATCAGTCCCATCTTTTTGGGTATCATCTACTCAAGCAGTGTGTGATGGAAAATAGTTAGCTGAACTATGTATTAGCTAGAAACATTTGATATTATGCAACCAGTATTATTAGGAAGTTGAAGTATGTGAACATGGAGTTTACAGACTTCATCTCCAAAAGGGGGCGTGTCATGGAAGATGCTATCGCTACAGTAAAGGGAAGTCACATATGACTGTGAAAAGCATCTTTGCCTTTTGATCTCCTGGAGGGAGGACAGGAAGCCATACAAAGGTGCCAGGATGAAACTTCAAAGGCCTAAGTTACCTCGTGGCCTGAACAGAGTTTTCCTGAGAAGGGGAAAATAAAGGTTTTGGAATTCCATCTTGAGACGTGGTCAGAGAAGCATCTCTGGGCCATGGGTTCCCGGAATGGGGACAAAGAACTAAAAGGAATGTAACCAGCTGAGCAACCTCCGTGCATTTAAGTTTTATTTCTTTTATTTCTGTTTTTCAATAAAAATCATTGAGACCTTAGCTGGTTGGAGTTATTGGAGAAAAGAACCCAGGTTTTACTGAAACAAGCGTGGCTCTCCCAGGCTTGCTGTCATGATACAGTGTTTCCCAACCTTTTTGACGTCATGGTACCCTTGACCTCACTCTTCATATCTCACAGTACCCCTGCCATCCTCCCCCCACCTTCCCCTCCCAGTTCCCCTGATTGCCACCCCCTCACCTTCCCCTTACAGGGTGAAGGGAAGCATGAGAGTGGGAGGGTGGGTAGTGGCTGCTGACCTTGCGACAGGCCCTGCCCCCTGGACCAGCTCCATATCCTTGCTGGTGCCTGCGGGAGACACCGCAAAAGTGAGGGGGGCCAGTAGCGTTGCCGTGGTACCCCTGGGACATGCTTACGGCACCCCAGGGTATCATGGAACCCTGGTTGGGAATCGCTGCATGACAAAGTGCTGCCCTCTGGAGCAGTGATGGTGAACCTTTTCGAGACCGAGTGCCCAAATTGCAACCCAAAACCCACTTATTTATCGCAAAGTGCCAACATGGCAATTTAACCTGAATACTGAGGTTTCAGTATAGAAAAAACGGTTGGCTCCAAGGCACGCGTTACTCGGGAGTAAGCTTGGTGGTAGTCAGTTGCATTGCTTTGAAGCAACTGTGCAACGCTTTGAACGGGTGAATCACGATCCTAGGAGGGTTTACTCAGAAGCAAGCCCCACTGCCAGCAACCGAGCTTACGCCCAGGTAAAGGATCACGCTTTAGTTCTTCCCATGAAAATCAGTAGGGTTTAACAGCGCTTAACAGGGTTACCTATGCTGCTTCCCCAAAACTAGGTCTGAGGTTTAATGCTAATAATCTCCCTGAAATAATTACACTATTATCACATGACGAACTCTGTGCACGCGTGCCCACAGAGAGGGCTCTGAGTGCCACCTCTGGCACCCGTGCCATAGGTTCGCCACCACTGCTCTAGAGTCTCCAGCAGAAAAGGGGCTTCCCTGCTGCCAGAGACCCCCCCTGAACCTCAAGAGAGGCACCTGGCTAGTCCAATGGGGCTCAGAGAAGCATTGCAAAACAGATGGGTATCTGCGACTGGGTGCATGCGCATACATGCGAACGTGAAATGTTTCCTTTAAAATATTTTTTTTAAGAATCTATTGGAAAAAAGTGATAAAATACACTGAAGGCTAAAAGAAAATTAACAGATTAAAATAACCCAACTACAAAACAATGCTCATTGTCTCCTCAAGGGCGACAAATACTTTGAGACAACTTTGGTGAGGCAGGAGGAATGTCAAAAGAATTTTAAGCCAGCTACATTTTTATTTATGTTTCCCTTAAGCCTTTTTTTTTTCTTCTGAGCATGTAAATATTTGATCACCATTCTCTGTTATCTTAAAGGGTTGGTCCTCTGAGCCTGAGGGCACACATTTGGCATTCCGTGTTAGTAAGGAGACAGTAAAGGATCACAAAAGGCGTGCCAGACTAGACTGCCATATTGTGTTTGATCATGTCATCCTGCCACATTACAATACAGAGTTGATCTGTAGCCAGCAACAACTGATTTCAAGCCAATAAAAGCCAGCAGCTTGGTACGAATCCTGAATTTAGGAATTTAGAATGCATGTAATGATGAGGCAAGAGATGTTAGGCCAAGACTCACGGATTTTAAAAAAATGTTGTATGTAAAGAAAAATACTGAGCAACCTGAGAAATGTACTTTTGCGGACATATATGTCTGCTAGAAACATGTGATGGCTTTTTGCCAGCAAGTCACAGCCCACACGTGGCAGCCCCGTCGGGTTTTCAAGGCAAGAGACAGAGGCGGTTTGCCATTACCTGCCTTTGCCCATTTAAACATTAATTAGGGCCAGCCCTCCTTAGCTCCCATGACCTATGTCCTATGAGATCCAGCTAGCCTGGGCTGCCCAGGTCAAGGCAAATGGTGAAGTGGGCGCTGGTAGAAAGTGCCAAGAAGTCAAAGCTGACCAAAAGGTTTTCAAGGCAAGAGCAGGACTTCCTTGGTGGCCTCCTATCCATATACTAATCAGGATCAATCCTGCTTGCCCTGTTTCCCCGAATATAAGACATCCCCAGAAAATAAGACGTAGTAGAGGTTTTGCTGAAGTGTGAAATATAAGGCATCCCCCGAAAGTAAGACGTAGCAAAGTTTTTGTTTGGAAGCATGCCTGACAAACAGAACACAGAAAAATAAGACATCCCCTGAAAATAAAACATAGCGCATCTTGGGGAGCAAAAATTAATATAAGACACTGTCTTATTTTGGGGGAAACACGGTAGCTTCCTAGATCTGACGAGATTGGGCTTGACTTGGCCATTCAGCTCAGGGTACGTCAGTGACGTAGCTATAGATTTTTTATGGGCTGGGTTCGAGGCCCCGCCTCCCCAAATTCTGCCCCTCACCTCAGTGCTCCGAGGCTAGGACAGCAGTCTCCCCTGCCCTGCCTGCCTGCCCACCCACCCACCCACCCACCCAGCTTCACCCCCTCTGCTCCCAGCCACCCTCACCGGCTGGGAACCCAGCCAGCAGCCGGCAGTCCCCTCTTCCCTCCCCTCCGGGGAGAAGAGACTGTGGTCCCTGGCCTCAGAGAGCTGCTTTTATAACCACTGGGGGTGGGGGTGGGGCTTGGGAGGTGTGGCCATGACCCCAGGGGCGGGTGGGGCTTATAAAAGCAGCTCTCCAAGGCCGGGGACCGCAGTCTCTTCTCCCCGGAGGAGAGGGAAGAAGGGACTGCCGGCTGGGAGCCCAGCAGGTGGGGGTGCGGGGTTAGGGTTAGGGGGGCGGAGGGGGTGAGAGGGGCGGGGCTTTGGTTTTGTAATGGGGAGTTTGAACCTATGAAACCCCCCTTACCTACGTCCTTGGGGTACGTGACCTTTATTTTTGACATTCTCCAAATAAAGGCATCAGGGTAGAGTGGGCCAAGCATTACTTATAACATGCAGAATCTACATTGGGAATTTTGTTTGCATTTGATGATCCATAAGGTGGGACTCTGGGGCTCTGCCTGACAGAGTGGCGGCTGCCAGCCCCAGAAAAGAATGCCTGTAGCCTTCTCTGTGGTTTGCCTTCTGAGAATTCTTTGGGAATGAAGACGACAGATGGTGAGTACATTTGTCTTCCAGCACGAGAGTAAGCAGAAGTCAGGCTTACCCCCTCAGGGGATCCCTAGAGAGCAAACTAGAAGGGCACTTCCTTTGGATGATCACTAACTACACTGTTGGTCTTGTTCCCTGATAACAAGGTGTTGTTGATTTTCTGCACATTCAGAAGGGCTGCCCAGCCTAGCAATGCAGCCAATACATGAGGGTCACCTATATATTGTAATAGGGCAGACTGATTAAGATCCACAGATCTGATTGCCATGTGCACAGATCTGATTGCCATGTGCAGACACAAACACACAAACACACTACATTTAGTGATCAATAATATTGAACACGTATACTGTAGATGACTTACTGGCATCTTGCACTGAGGCCTAGGAGAAATCGGGAATACTGCCTGTGTAAAATTTGGAAGAAAATAAATGTAGTTAATAATGACTTTTAAAAAAGCAATAAGTTAATAAAAGATGCCTGATCACATCCCTCGTACAACCAACTAAAAGCGCAACACGGAAAATGCCAATGATTTTTTTTAGCCTGTGCATTGAATGAGGCAGCGGCTCCTAGGATGCTCCAGCAACTGGAAGAAGAATGTGTGAATAGGGCAGAGGAAAAGCTATAAGGGGACAGGGATGTGTGTGTTGCACCGCACACAGGGCGCGCACCTGGGCGGCGGACAATCGCCCCTCCCCTCCCCCCACTTACCTCAGTTTAGCCTAAAAAAGTTCAGGCTGAAAAAGTGGCCTGTTCAGTTCAGGCTGAAAAAGAGCCCTGGTGGGAACTACACTGGTGGGAGATCAGGTATAATTCTAGAAGATCTCTAGGCCTGACCAGGAGGCTGGCAACCCTAGGGCAGAGGCTGAAAAGCTCACTTAGAAGCGCAGGTGATTTGGGCCTTAACCCCTTCCTCACTCTCACTGGTGTGTGTGTGTGTGTGTGTGTGTGTGTGTGTATAAACCTTTAATGGCATAATTAAAACAACAGCAGCAATATACCAGCAACAATGGCAACCTCAGTGTAATGATACAATCTCTAGTACAGTTATAACCGTTTGCTGACGACAGAGCACAAAAAGTTAGCCAGCGCTTCCAATACACTTGCAGAACCACAATCCAGCATCGTTACCACAATTGATAGATCAGTATTATCAATGGGGGATTTTAACCACGGGTTTAGATATTTATTCCTGGCTAAACTGTGTAACGGGCAGTGTAATATCACATGTTGGATTGACTCTTCGTAAGCTGAACTGCAGGGACAAAATCTTTCATTAAAAGGCACTTTCTGTATTCTACCCTGAGTGGTAGCTGAAGGGAGAATATTGCACCTGGCAAGGGTCAGGGCTCGTCGCAATTTGGGTTCTAGAACCAAATGGAAATATTTGGCCATGGTATATGGCAGTGGTGGCGAACCTTTGGCACTCCAGATGTTATGGACTGCAATTCCCATCAGCCCCTGCCAGCATGGCCAATTGGCCATGCTGGCGATGGGAACTGATATGATCCATAACATCTGGAGTGCCAAATATTCGCTCCTGAAGTATATGGTTTTAACGGTATACCCAAGTGCAAGGGAGAGCAGCGTTTATTAGCCTGCTGCATCAGGTGACTATACTCGAGATCAGCCCTTCCTCACTCATCACCCATTTCCTCCCTCCAATTCAGTGGATTTTGTGTTATTTGCCTTAGGAAAGCAGCTTCCATTGACTGCCTCCTCTGACTCCCCTGTGGTAACCAGCTATTAACAGCTGTCAAATATTGTTGATGTGTTTGGCCCTGAATGTCGTGTACGACCTGCCAGTACTGGGTCAGGTTTCTCTGCTGCTGCATGTGGTGTCCACCAGTGGCAAGCCCTTGGGGAGCTCAGTAGCAGAGCAAAATGGAAGTGACCATCCCCACTGCTAGTCAGAGGTACACTGTGTCTGGGTCAAGGGGTGGCCTTTAGCTGCTGTGGCTCAGTCGGCATTAGCTACCACCGGAGGCCGGGGAAATTTACCATGCCCGGGTGCCATGCCCGCTAGGGTCACCACGGGGGTGGAAAATCGCCCCCACACCCCTCCCCCTTCCCCTCTCGCCCGGCCCCACCCGGCCCCACAGAAGCTGGCTGAACTGAGGTAAGTGGGCAGGGAACGGGGCCCAGGGGCCATTTTGCCCCAGGCGCCATTTCCTCTCCCCCACGCCACTGCCGTGGCTAATGGCTACTGAAAGAGATCTTATGTAGAATGTTCTCCGCTGCAGACCCACACATTTCTGTGAACTGAACAGCACCCAAAAGCATACGTACTCCTTTGATGAAAACCACACGGCCTGGAGGTCCCGGAGGTCCAGGTGGCCCAGGCACGCCCGGGTGGCCCTGAGGAGAAAAAAGGAAGACGACTCCTTACTAGTAACACCAATCAGGAGAAGGGGCCCAAAAGGGCCTCCCAGCACACAGGCGTTGGAATCAGAGGTGGGATCCAGCAGGTTCTCACAGGTTCCCGAGAGTAGGTTACTAATTATTTGTGTGTGCCAAGAGGGGGTGACTAATGGGTGATTTTGCCACGTGATTTTTGCCCCTCCTCTCAGCAGTAGCGCGCAGAACTTGAAGCGTCCTTGCCACAGCCCCACCCAGCAATGCTCCATCCCTGGAATACCCGGCCACGCCCCCATTGTGCCCCGCCTAGCCCCATTGGCGCTACGCCACAGTTTGAATCCCACCACCATGGGAACCTGTTAATAAAATTTTTGGATCCCACCACTGGTTGGAATGCCATTTTCATTTTAGACAGAGCACCTTCTTCATAATGTGACAGACAACTTCTGGTGGCTGATGTTGGGGTGGGAAGTCTTCGAGAGCAGCCAGGTGGGAAGCCGTGCCCTCCCCACTCCACCTTCTGTTGGAGCGTACTGCTTTTCATTTGTAAGAAGTTAAGCACCCTGACACTTGATCCTTGCTGCTGTTCCAAAGGCAGCAAACCTGCGAGAATTTTGCTTTCTGCCGACTTGTTCCTCCTTTGAAATCTCACTTTACCCCCCTATTTCCACAACAGAAGAAGGACTTGAAAGACCCAAGAGGTTTAACTGGAGAGGCTTGTTCTGTTCTGCCCTAATTCAGAAGAGTAAATAATTCAGCGCCCCAAACTTCAGATGGAGAAATGAACCTCACAGTGTTAATCTGTGAGTATAGGCTCACAGTCTATACCAGTGATGGCGAACCTTTTCGAGACCGAGTGCCCAAATTGCAACCCAAAACCCATTTATTTATTTCAAAGTGCCAACACGGCAATTTAACCTGAATACTGAGGTTTTAGTTTTAAAAAAAACGGTTGGCTCCAAGGCACGCGTTACTCAGGAGTAAGCTTAGTGAAGCAACCGTACAATGCTTCAAATGGGTGAATCACGATCCAAGGAGGGTTTACTCAGCAACCGAGCTTACTCCCAGATAAAAGATCATTCCCAGGCCAGCCTGGGTGTGTGTGTGTGTGTGCGTGCGTGCGTGCGTGGTGATTTTCCACCCTCCTCCCACATGATGAATTCTGTGCGTGAGTTCCCACAGAGAGGGCTCTGAGTGCCACCTCTTGCACCCGTGTCATAGGTTCGCCACCACCGGTCTATACTCATCTATTTTCCTTAAAGCTTCCTGTTGAAAACTTATTTGCTCTATAATGAGTGCAAACCAAGGAGAGGCATGTAGAAAAGCCTTTAAACCCCCATTTGCCTTATAGGGTCTACACACTAAAATGAATAAAGAAAAGCACACCCATGCAATTTGTGACCCGCCAAGCCATAGGTTATCCATCAGTCACGGTCAGGCAGGTATTCATCAATCCATTTTTGCAGTCCCAAGCAGGAACCAAAAGATGTGATTTGATTCAGGGAGGGGAAGGTCACAAGGTGTACAGGACAGTTCTACCATGTGTGTTCTTCACGCAATTTTGTCTCATCACTTTATTGTACAACAGGGGTGTCCAACTCTGCCGCTTCAGGTGTTCATGGACTACAATTCCCATCAGCCCCTACTGGCATGGCTGCCAGCAGGGGTTGATGGGAATTGTAGACCATGAACATGGAAGGCAGAATAGTTGGACCAATGCTAACTATCTCAGGGCCCACAGGCTAATCCCAGGCAGAGTAACTCCAGTCTGAGCCTATAGAAATCAGTGATTTTGCAAATGCTTATGCTTTGTGAACTAACTCACAGGCAGGGTGAAATGAAACTCCGCCTGTGATGCTAGATCTTTGACGGCTGATTCACACAGCCAGTCACCAGGGAATGTTTGGGACTGGGTTTCGTGATGTTTTTCATCGGTGAAAAGCTTTAAATAAGTATTATTATCACCAAGAGGTGTTCACATTCACCTGATAATGATAGCCATGCTGGTCACTCTAACCTCTGCATAAGCTCAGACACACTCATCAATCCCAACAGACCACTCTTATTCCTTGGAACCTGGATTTCCTGTATGTGTGTGTGGCTCCACCTCTTGCAGCAGCCATTTTGTGGGTGGCTCCATTTTATTGTTGCACTCTATATCTTCAACAAGGTTGGGGATCCCTCATTTAGAGGAACTGATCCTGGTGTTCCTTTAGTTAACAGGTGTTTTTCCTCCTAAGTCAGCTTCACACTGCCAAGAGAGCAATTCTACTTCCTTCTCTGGGCTTCATCTTGGGCCAACCGCCTTCTCTGCTGTTAGGGATGAGAAGAGACTGAAGAAGCCCTGAGCCCCAATGAGGCAGGTGATGATGGGAATATCTCTCAAGGTGCAGAAGGTCCATGGGTGCCATTGGCCAGGCAGTGTGTCCCATGGTCACAGTCTCCTCCTGACCTCCTACTGGTTCTGTGACCTGGAAGAGGTTCAGTGATCCTGATGATTCCTCCCTGCCCAAACCTTCAGATTCAGTCTGTCCTGTCACGGGACATGACTATCCAGCATTTGATCCCAGAAAGCCTATGAGGAGGACATGAAAACAACAGCCTTTCCAGGACTCACATGTACACTGCCTCTGAATTTGGAAGTTCTACTTAGCTATCATGAATTTGCCTACATCCCTTTTTTTTAAACCACCACTACATTCAGCACAGTAAAAACCTCCCACCTTGGGGCTTTCCCCACTTACCTTCTGCTGCGCGCTACTCCAGGAAAGTAGCAGGGTCCAGCGGCACTCCCCACTTGCAAGGGCAGCAACCACGCAGCCGCCCCGATGCTGCCGCTCTTGCACCACCTCAGCGCACTTTTCATTCTGGCTTTGAAACGGGCACCTTTTGATGACCCCGCTATGGACAGGAAGCTGCCAGGAATGACGCGCGCTGAGGGGGCGCGAGAGCGGCAGCAGAAGGTGAGTGGGGAAAGCCCCCTTAATTAGCACTGTGGCAAGCAGTACTGCTTTCTTGTTTTGTTTTGCCTTTTCCAATCTTCAAATGTTATTAGTATTTAGGACACTTACAAAAAAAAAAACCAAAGAAAAGGGGAAAAAATCACTAACTTAAGAAAAAAACATTTAGTATGACTCCCAATTTCATCTACATCACAGTAAAAAAAAATCAATATCACTTGCTGTTTAACCACATACTTACAATTTCAACTTCATAACCACTACTAATAAACATACCTCTCTCTATTAGGTCTTATATTAGCAATCCACTAATCTTCACAAGCCACTCATCATTTTAATTTTTTTCTATTTTACCCAAATAACCCATCAGTGGTTTCCAACTGTCCAAAATTCAACCAAGCTCCTTTCTTTCAGTAAATGAGTTTGCCCATCTGACTACAGTTATGTCTTTTTCAAATATTTAATAAGAACTTGTTGTTCAGTTCAAACTTACATATAACGTCACGCCCCGTTCACCTTTTATTCCTCTCAGTCCATTCAAGCCGGGGCGTCCCTGGAGGGAAAAAAGGAGATGATTTCTGGCCCAAATATAAATAATGCGGGTTGGGGGGTGGGCTCCAAAAATGGTATACATACAGGCCGACCAGGAAAACCAAGTTCTCCTTTAGGTCCTGGAGGCCCAATTGGTCCCTAAAAACAAAATAATAAAAGGTGGTTAGCAGAAGGAAAGAAAAACTGGTCAGATGTTATAAACATGCCAATGAACTTGTGGCTGCATTCGAAGCTGAATTTTTTCCCCATTGTCCCTCAAACTGTCGTTACTGTTTGTGTCTTTCCACCTTCATAAGCATGCCTAAGCACAGTACACACTTTGTCTGAAACTGACACAGTTAACCCTGAAACAAAATGACTCTAACTGAAATCAAAAGGCCTCTGTTTAATTCATGCCCCACCCTTTTCCCAAACAACCAAGGACGTAGGTATAGATTTTTCATGAGGTGGGGGTTCGGGGTGGGGCCACACCCCCACCCACCCCTAGGGCATGGCCACGCCTCCCCATGTCCCGCCCCCAGCCTAGCGCTTATAAAGCAGCTCTCCAAGGCCAGGTACGGCAGACTCCCTCACTCTGCCCTCCCCTGCCCCCCACTAGCTGGGCTCCCAGTGGGCAGCTGGCAGTTCCTTCTGCCCTCCCCTCTGGGCAGAATCATAGAGGGAAAAAGGAGCCTGGTGCAAAATCTGAGTTTTGCACACACACCCTCCCCCTGGGCAGCTGCTGTGATGCTGGAATCCACCCCCAAACAGCATCACTTTCAATGGTGTTTAAACTAGAGAGCCCAAATTCTCCTTTTAAATCCACCTTAAAGGGAGAATCTGGGGTCCCTAGTTAAACAGCATTGAAAGTGATGCTGTTTTTTGAAGATGGATTGACCCCCACCGTGAAACAGCATCACTTTCAATGTGGCGTAGTGGTTAAGAGCAGGTGCATTCTAATCTGGAGGAACCGGGTTTGATTCCCCGCTCTGCCACTTGAGCTGTGGAGGCTTATCTGGGGAATTCAGATTAGCCTGTGCACTCCCACACACGCCAGCTGGGTGACCTTGGGCTAGTCACAGCTTTTCGGAGCTCTCTCAGCCCCACCTACCTCACAGGGTGTTTTGTTGTGTGAGGGGCAAGGAGATTGTAAGCTCCTTTGAGTCTCCTACAGGAGAGAGAAGGGGGGATATAAATCCAAACTCTTCTTCTTCTTCTTCTAAGACAGATTCTCCCTTTAAATCCATGCAGAATGGGGTGGATTTAAAAGGAGAATCTGGGGAAATTTGGGGGGTGCCTGCTGTCAGGGTGCAATTGTTAAGCTAGAAGCACCAAACTTTCAGGGTATCTTTAGGAAACTCTCCTAATGATACTACCCAGGTTTGGTGAAGTTTGGTTCAGGGGGTCCAAACTTATGGACCCTCAAAGGTGTAGGCCCATCTCCTATTACCTCCCTTTGGAAACAATGGGGAATGGGGCACCTCTTGTCCCTAGGCAAATAACGCCACTGGTTTTGAGCATGCCCACATTAAGGGAAAACCATAAACAACTCACCATTGCCCCAGGTGGTCCTATTTCTCCTGGCACACCCTGTGAGAAAAGGGTTACGTTAGATATTAGGGAGAACACAGCATCACCTGCCCAACAGAGCAAGCAAGGAAATCACAGATAAGCCAAGAAAGCTACCTTCTCTCCTGGTCTCCGGATCAGTTCTGTCAGCGAGTCTGTTGAAGCAAAGATAGCTCCCGGCTCTCCTTTTTCACCCTACAAAAAGCCACAGCATAATTTGTTGGATGGTTACACACAAGAAACCTCACATACTGTCCACCCACGGCACAAGCATTTGGGATTTCAAATTCATTCAGACTGAAAGTGGTGTGAATTATTTCAACTTTTCACATTATAGGGAAAGCAAAGATCTATATCCTTGCTGCATTTAGTCAAGATATGCCAGTGGTGGTGAACCTTTGGCACTCCAGATGTTATGGACTACAATTCCCATCAGCCCCTTCCAGCATGGCCAATTGGCCATGCTGGAAGGGGCTGATGGGAATTGTAGTCCATAACATCTGGAGTGCCAAAGGTTCACCACCACGGCGATATGCCAAGCCAGACATGACAATGGGACTCAGCACCCAGAGCTCACAAGCGTTCATCTGTCTAAGGAGCAGGTATCCAGAGCCAACATTCAGTTTGGGACTATGGAATGTATGTTGTGTGTGTGTGGTGTGTGTGTGGTGGGGGTGGGGGTGTTCTTTCCTCTGCATTATTTCCTGAAACTGGAAGACCCCAACAGAGTTGTTACTCACCTCACTGGAGCTGTATATTTATTCCTGTGAGGCAACAGAAGATCTGAATGGCTGTTGCAGGCCAAGAAAATGACACTAAGGCCCCTTCCGCACACGCAAAATAATGCGTTTTCAAACCAGTTTCACAACTGTTTGCAAGTGGATTTTGCTATTCTGCACAGCCTCAAAGAGCACTGAAAGCAGTTTGAAAGTGCGTTATTCTGCATGTGCGGAATGAGCCTGAGGGAAAAGGCTCAATTCTCTCTCTACCTCACCCCCCAGCTCCAATTTGAATCAAAGCCCTGCACGCGTGCTGTTTTCTGCAGCCAAAACTCCTAGCATTAAACCTGCTTTGGATTCCACTCTCCGGGTTCAGACTTTAGGAAAGGAGGGGATGTTTTGTAAGTCTGCAGCAGAATCTCAAAGGCACAGAGATTGATTATCTGTTCCCCAACACTGCCAACACACCGCAAGAAATTACTCCCAAGATGTTTTCCACTTGATTCACCCTTCCCAGTCTTTACATCCAACTCTCCAGGAATTTCCCAACCTGGAGTTGTCAACCGTGGCAGGCAGTCCAAGCCTAGACACTTGCGTAAACAGCCCACGCTCCTGGGGAAATTGGGTGGCCCAGATAGCAGTCCCACCCCACCGCCTGCTCTAAAGCTCAGGGAACTTCTAACTCCCCAACCTGGGTAGCTGGTCACTAAGAAGGACAACCAATGTCTCCCTTCTCTTGCAGCAAAACGAAGAAAATATTATTTGGTAAGGTCCCAATAAATGCTTCACATTTCTGAACAGAACTGTTGCTGACCTGTCGTCAGCTCGTTCTTCTTACCTGCTTTCCTTTCTCTCCTGGAAGCCCAGGTAGCCCCAGATCACCTTTTGGTCCCTTTGGTCCCTAGAGTAAGAACAAATGTCTTTTTGTGAGCAGGAGGAATATTAAACAGCTTCTAAACATTGCTAGAGTGGTCCGAGAAGCAGCAAACCCTGTCCCTAGAACTGGGGTGCTGCCAAATCCTTATCTAGGTAGAGCGAGGAAGAATGTGAGGTTGTTGGCCGCTGAAAACTCAGCAAGGATAGATGGGAGGGAAGGATTGAATCTCTCCTGCTGATACTTTGGTCGATTACCCACCGGCGCTGGAGCACGTGGTGGGACTGGAAGTGTGTGGAGCGCAGAGAGAGGAGGCACATCAGGGCGAGATTTCTTGTCCTGTACATGCTCCTCACTTTCCCTGGGGAAAGCAAGAACACTGCTGGCAGTGGGCAATTGGCCTTTGTCCCTCAAATCCACATTTTAATCAGTTTTTCTCTTGGACTGGAGCAAAAACAGCATGCAGTCCCAAAAGGTGAAAAACAATTTTAAAAACTTGTTCGTGGAGGATAAAGAGAGGATTTTGTCTTCTCTTACTGCATGTCCATGCCAGAGGTGGGATCCAGCAGGTTCTCACAGGTTCCCGAGATTAGGTGACTAATTATGTGTGTGTGCCGAGAGGGGGTTACTAATGGGTGATTTTGCCATGTGATTTTTGCCTTAGTTACGTCCCTCCTCTCAGCAGTAGCGCGCAGAACTTGAAGCAGTCTAGCAGGAGGTGTGCCGGCGTGCGTGGCAGCCTGCGCCTGCGTGCATTCGTTTCCCGCCCAAGGGACCGGCGCAGCGGCTGCGTCCTTGCCACAGCCCCGCCCAGGAATGCCCCACCCAGCCCCATTGGCGCTACGCCACAGTTTGAATCCCACCACCATGGGAACCTGTTACTAAAATTTTTGGATACCACCACTGGTCCATGCTATGCTTTAACCTCTGCCGTCATGGGAAATCAGCAGGTTACAGGTTGGGTCTTGCTGCATCCCATGTAGCTGAACTTCAAATTCAGCACTATGTCATACTTCTTGGTCAAATGCCTCGCTTATTGAACATCCTCATTACAGCTATTATCAGCACTATGCAGGAGTAGGCATTTCTCTTACACAGAAACCTCATAAACGAAGACATTAAAAACAGCGGTAAACCTTCACTGTGACAGGAAAGGCACAGGAATGTACCCTAGAGACACAATAGCCAAGTAACAGTCCTGTTGACTGAGAGAATATTCTGTCAGTCAACAGGATTGGTACTGGGAAACAGTTGAGTTCTAATGAGGGACATTTTAGTCAGAAGAAATGAGATTTTGAAGCTTGAGAAAAGTTAGGTTTGGAGGGCTGAGGACAAAAAATTAGTCTAACAGGAGTGGAAATGAAAGGTCTGAGGCAGGGCCGGATTAAGACCTTTAGAGACCCTAAACACTGACATGATTATGGTACCCCCATATACTGTATATGTAAATCAAAATAAAAACCATAGTAAACTGTAATATATATATTCTAATGAAATATCATTATTTGTATAAAACAAGACACCTATTACTCCATTGCTTTCTTGCCTTGAAGATACGTAGCATTTTAATTTACACGAATTAAGATGCAAAATGTTTACTGTTGCTAACTTACTTATATACAAAAAGGGGAGGAACAAAATAATATGATGCCTGTGTCGAGAAGGGAAGATAATGTGGTTTGTTCCTCGCGTCACCTCTGGTATCGTAAACCAGTGATGGTGAACTTTTTCAGCTTGGCATGTCAAAAATTCAGAAAATGCCTAACTTGACCCTGCTGACATGTCACACACCCTTCCCTTCCGAACGAAAGAGAAACAACTCTTTACATATTCATTTATTTTTTAAATATACAGTCCAATCATGTGTGATGTTATGTATTATTTTATCTATCTATCTATCTATCTATCTATCTATCTATCTATCTATCTATCTATCTATCTATCTATCTATCTATCTATCTATCTATCTATCTATCTATCTATCTATCTATCTATCTATCTATCTATCTATCTATCTATCTATCTATCTATCTATCTATCTATCTATCTATCTATCTATCTATTTATTTATTTATGGGTTTTTTATACCGCTCTACCCCCGGAGGGCTCTGAGCGGTGTACAACATAGTTTCCTCTACACAGTGTACAATAACCCATATAAATACCCCATTAAAATTAGATTAAAACACAGCGATAAAAATTAACAAAGATGACGTCCTGCAATAACCCCAATTAAAACCCTCCCAGAGGGGGGAAGCAAACAAAAGTGGGTCCCATAGATGATCATGGGAGCTCCAAAACGGAGGGATAAACATAAAGGGATTACATAAAGAAATGTCAAATAATTACAAAATGACTCAATTTCGAACAGGGAGAATACTTGTTGTCAGGTGTTGGTGAATACTGGTGTATCACCAGTGGTGGGATTCAAATAATTCAACAACTGGTTGTTTACAAGCACCATTTTAACAACCGGTTCTGCCGAAGTGGTGCAAACCTGCTGAAGCCCACCACTGCACATCACCTAAATGCCAGCTACAGATGCAGTTGAAACGTCAGGAGAAAATACTACTGGAACACGACCATACAACCCTGAAAATGCACAACATCCTGAGGTCTCCATTGATTTTATGTCCTTATTTTCATGGCCTCTGAGAAAATGCCAGGCATTATACAAATTTAACACCACAGCAAAAGCTAAAACATATATAGGAGCAGGTATATATTTACGATTTCAAATAATTAAAAAGTAGGGCTTACAGGAAATCCTGGCAGGCCGGGCTTACCGTCTGGACCCTGTGAAATGTAACAGTAGCAGAAAAGCACATGAAGAAATTAAGCTCAGGTATGTTTGACTATCACTCTGTATCACCGTTCACACACAAACTGCAACCAGCACTTTCCAGCATCCCGCTCCCCTAAAAGTTCAGTTTTCTGAATGTTCGGAATTCCCCATGTTAGCAACAGGGAGGAGGTTCAAAGGGGCTGTTGCTTGCGTAACATAATTTATACCCTCTTACAAACATCCCTCCTTGTCTTCTGACCATTGGTTTGAGTCAAGAAGACGTACACACCTGGTCATCTCATCCAACCTTTTACTACACCTTGCCCATTCCCATATTTGGGGAAACTTAAGTCAAAAACACCTTGCGTAAAAGGTTTCTATAACAACTACTGGTTTCTATTTTACCTTTATCTGTTTTTGTGAGCTACTGCTAATTCCTTATCTCCTTGGCGGGGCCCTGTTTTCCCAAACCACCTGAAAAACTCAGTGTCGGGCTGCCCCGTGAGTTTCGTTTCTTCCAACTAAAGTAAGCTTCTGAAGTGCTTGGTGCCCACTGAATTACTCTCACATAACTTGCATGATTAAAGACAATGGCTTAAGACATCATCAACTATATGTCCATATCACCCAGAATGCTTTGCACACAGGCCATCTGGGTATGTTTCACCATTGCTATCATCCCCGTGAGCCCCTCACCCATTTTTCTGCTCCCCAAGGGTGGGGGAATATTAACTTACAAAACAGAATCTTTGAATTAGGGTTGAGGACTCTGCAGACAGGAACTTTCTTTTCTGTTCTCTATTTCCCCCAAAAAAGAAGTCCAGGGTTGCTACGCAGAGGCAGCAATGGTAAGCCACCTCTGGACAACTCTTGCCTTGAAAACACTTTGAGGTCATCCTAAGCCATCCCCACTGGCGTAATTCCCATTGGGCAAGGTGGGCAGCTGCCCAGGGCATCACCTTGTGGGGGGCATCAAAATGCTGGGTTCGTTTTTGGGTATTTTTAGTGGTTTTCCATTTTTGGCCTGCAGGGGGCGCAGTTTTCAGGCTAGCGGCACCAACATTTCAGCGTATCATCAGGAGACTGTCCTCATGCTACCCCCCAAGTTTGGTGAGGTTTGGTTCAGGGAGTCCAAAGTTATGGACTCCCAAAGGGGGTGCCCCTATCCCCCATTGTTTCCAATGGGAGCTAATAGGAGATGGGGGCTACAGTTTTGAGGGTCCATAACTTTGGCCCCCCTGAACCAAACTGCACCAAACCTGGGGGGTAGCACAAGGACAGTCTCCTGATGATACGCTGAAATTATAGTGCTGATATGTCTAAAAATGCACCCCCTGCATGCACCAATGTTCTGGTGCAAAAAAAATTGGTCGTGGGGGAGTGGCCGCCCATGGGTGGGGGGGGGGGGGGACATCCAACTCAGGTTTTGCCCAGGGCTACAGTTTGCCTCGTTACGCCCCTGGTCATCCCTTTCCACCACCACCAAACTCTTAAGCTGGTTTATCAAAGGAAAGGGAAGAACATCAAAGAAAAGTGCAGAAAAGAGGAAAGAATCTTTAAAGTTGTTACAAATGCTTCTTAAGAGAAATGGAATAAGTCCAAGACAAATAGACGTTGGGTACTTGAGCCCTGTCAGAAACGCAGAGTTTGCTCTGGTTCATCGACAGATAAAATCTTGAAGAATGCCTTGCCAAATACTCCAGGAAAAGGGTCATGCAATTATACAAGCCAGCCAGCAGAGAGGAACACTTTTGACACTCACAGTCAATTATTTGGAAAATTTCTCCTGGTCTTGAGAGACACGGTGTCTCGAGGAAGCAGGCCAGTTTTAAAGTGCTATTTTGTGCAAGAGTGTTCATAGCTGCTAAAAACATTTTTGATAAATTCAGCATTTATAGTCATATTGGAACTCTTCCCATCTGGGAATTTCTTTAGACCCTGGAACTTTGCAAACGGCTTATACTTGCTTCAAGCAGAGCTGGCGGATTCGATCGATCAATTTGAATTTTTTTCATCAGGCAGCGGATTGAAAAATTAAACTTTTTTTAAAAGGCAAGCACTTACCAGAACTGTAGGGGGAGGAGAGGTGTCACCTTATAAGAAATATTTTCCTTTTTCTCTCATGGGGTAGAGCAGGGGTCTGGAACCTGCGGCTATCCAGACTACAATTCCCATCAGCCCCTGCCACCATGGGCAATTGGCCATGCTGGCAGGGACTGATGGGATTTGTAGTCCACGAACATCTGGAGAGCTGCAGGTTGCAGACCCCTGGGGTAGAGGGTGCCTTTTTAAAGTGGTATCATGCATCATCACACACACGCACGCACGCACGCACGCACGCACGCACGCACGCACGCACACACACACCAAGCCCTCTTCTTCAGGCTTATGGCCTTCCTCACATTCAGGTTTAATTGTAAAACACATAACTTCCCAGAGCTGTTACAAACTGTGGTAGAGAAACAAGGCATATGCTGTACCCATAATGTATGGCCCTCCCTACTGCAGCTAAAAGCAACTTGGGGGAGGAGGGATTTCTACCAGAATCATGGCTTGGAGGTAAACCCAGTATTGTGGTGTCAATCCATCCCCTCCCCCCCCCCAATACATTTATGGCTACCTCATGTTTCCTGCGTACTTCTTGTCCCTAGTCTAAAAGATACAGGAGGGCCAGCAGAGGTAACGGCCCCCTTGCAAGAGTTTTTTTTTATTCTGCTGGCTCATGGGCCTGATAAGACTTCTCAAGGCAGCCACCCCACCCTGTTGCGGGCTCGCCAATCCAGGCACCCGCCCACTTTGCCGTGCTGAGGCCAGCCACCCCTCCCCTGGGCTCAGTCTGACCAAGTCGCATTTATGTCATAGCCAGCCCCTGTAACAAATAAGTTTGCCAACCTGGATTAAACTTTCCCTACCCCTTTCTTTGGATAATATTTCGTATATAGGGGAAAAGATGGCAATAGAAATAACAAGAATGCAGTTATGACCAAATGGGGAGTCAAGGAAAGGATCACATGCTGCTCATTTAGATTCACGGATCAGAGAAAAGGCCTTCGAGGCTACCAAGACTGGAGCACTGTGATGTGAAATAATGCCTGGTGTTTATTTCACAACGGTATCCTTTGATCTTTAGAAAGGTTGAAGCTATCGGTTTCCCCTTGGAATCACTCCTTAGGCTCACAAAGGTGGAAGCCTTCAGACTAGTTAAGAAGAGGCTCTTGGATCTTGATTTTCATAATTTGAATCGTGCTGCCAAGACAACCTGTTCTCCGACTACATTATTAATCCCGTGCGAGCGTGGAATTATGGCAGCATATCTTCGTCTGCTGATTAATCCCACCCAGAGGAGAGCCTGGGCTACTGCAAGATGTAATGTGCTGCCATCAGCTCTGCTGGAGGGAAGATTCAAGAATATGGAACGTTCTAAAAGGGTTTGTTCATGTGATAGGACTACGGTTGAAACACTTGACCATTCTTTGTTTCTATGCCCTAAATACAATAAGATACGCATGAAATACATGAATTCCATTTTCTTGCAATGTTCTCAGTGGCATGAGTGTTATAAGACACCCAATCTCCTGAACAGCTCTGATGTGCTCTTTTGTGAAACTGTGGCAAATTTTATACTGGAAATTAGTAATTTTAACTGTATTTCTTAACCTTGTTTTGTTTTAAAATTTTGTCCTGTTTTGTATGCCAATAAAGGCTTGTGTTGTGTGCCTGGTGTTTCATGCAAAGGAATCTACTCACTGGAAGCCCAATTCCGTGAAGTCCAGTAAGGTTTAAACTTCCATCCGAAGTGTTGTGTGTCTGAAAAAGGGAAGGATAAAGGACAGGCAGCGTCAGACATTCATTGTTTTTCTGAAACGTTTTTCAAGTAGCGTTCAGGCGGACTGCAGTTCTCTAGTGGTTAAGGCTAAGATGGAGAATGGCTAGAAAAACTCACTGTTCTTTGACACTTTCCTCAAAACAGTATTGATTTCTCTTGAATCAATGCAGTCATAGACCAGAAAAAATGAAAGGCACTGTTTTCTCAGAAAATGTTACCCTACCAAGAAATGTGTGACACAAACAGATACTTGAGAAAGGGAAGGGAATTTTGCAGATATGCACAAACAGTAGTTCACCAGGGGTGGATTCCGCACAGATCAAATGTAACCGGCTGAGGAAGTTACTTATCCCGTTTTGGGGAAGAACTTCGCACAGGGCTCTTCCTCAAAAAAGGGTTCAGCCGGTTATATTACCCTCAACCCAAATTTTACAAAAATTGCTACACTAGCACTCTTTTTGGAGAAACGAAAGGAGCCACAGAAACCCAGACTGTTTGTAATCACTTCCTGGAGGGGAGAAAGGCAAACAGGGGAAGCCGGGTCCATTAATAATGATACACGCATTATTAATGTGCTGTGCAGAAATGATCAAGGGTAACATACAGAACAGCCGTGGTGTAGGCGGTTAAGAGCTCATGTATCTAATCTGGAGGAACCGGATTTGATTCCCAGCTCTGCCGCTTGAGCTGTGGAGGCTTATCTGGGGAATTCAGATTAGCCTGTACACTCCCACACACACCAGCTGGGTGACCTTGGGCTAGTCACAGCTTCTCGGAGCTCTCTCAGCCCCACCCACCTCACAGGGTGTTTGTTGTGAGGGGGGAAGGGCAAGGAGATTGTAAACCCCTTTGAGTCTCCTGCAGGAGTGAAAGGGGGGATATAAATCCAAAACTCTTCTTCTTCTTCTTCTTCTCCCTTGACAATCTATTTATTTAGAATATTCCCATCCACTAACAACAGGAATAAAGCAATACAGTAAACAATTAGTTTAAAACAATGCCAAGGTCTGAATAAAATTTCAGTAATGGCACCCTTTGCCCTTCAGAAAGTGACATTCGGAAACCACAAAAAAAAACCCAGCGGGCCCAGGGTTCTCACGGAACACTTGCCTGAGATATGTCAGTCAGTCAAAACTTTTATTGCTTACAGTCAAAGGCCATTACAATATAAAAAAGCAAATAAAAGCAATACAACATCAAATAAGAAATAAAATACAAATAATATAAAATGTGTTAAAATGAGAGTTTTTACCCATCAAATGCTAACCTCAAACATGACATTAACATGCCGTGGTGTGATTTTCTTAGCAGTCCAGAAAAACAATGCCACATTACCAATAATTGAGGGATTAGTATTTGATAACAAATAGACCCAAGGTACCACATTGCATACACATATTCTGAATACAGCCAGTCAACCAAGGAACCTGTGATTACCGCTGGGAGGAGAAATCTAATTTCCTCTCCCTGGTCCTCATGACAACCCTATCTCTACTTTCCCTCTCCCTCAGAGGCCCTCATAGTTGTCCCCTTCCTTCCTTCCTTCCTTCCTTCCTTCCTTCCTTCCTTCCTTCCTTCCTTCCTTCCTTCCTTCCTTCCTTCCTTCCTTCCTTCCTTCCTTCCTTCCTTCCTTCCTTCCTTCCTTCCTTCCTTCCTTCCTTCCTTCCCTCCCTCTCTTGATGGTGGCAGCTTATACTGGGACTGGGAACTGCCTTGCAAGGGGTGAGGGATAGAAAATAAAATGGATTTTAAGATACAACATCCCACTGGGCTCTTAGCAAACCTAGGCCCAAACAGGATGAGGACCAAGTGGGCAGTTGAGACAAAAATTCACTTCAGGTTTCAAAATCAAACCGCGGCAGCCATTTTGGGCTACCCAGGCAACTGCAAAGAAGAGTTTCCATTGACTGGCATGGATGGCACAGATTTGACAACACGCTGTAGGATTTCAGAAACACTTTGAGGGTTTGGGGCTGGGTCTTCCAGTCTGCACAAATGGCAAATGTTGGTAGCAAATACCCTGTTTCTCCGAATATAAGACATCCCCAGAAAATAAGACATAGTAGAGGTTTTGCTGAAGTGCAAAATATAAGGCATCCCCCGAAAGTAAGACGTAGCAAAGTTTTTGTTAGGAAGCATGCCCGACAAACAGAACACAGAAAAATAAGACATCCCCTGAAAATAAGACATAGCGCATCTTTGGGAGCAAAAATTAATATAAGACACTGTCTTATTTTCGGGGAAACACGGTATAACATCAATGTAGTTTCAGTGATTCAAACATATTTAAGCGTTATCAAAATTGATACTTACCATCTGAACGGCTACAATGGGCCCAGGTGGTCCAGGTGGCCCCGGTAGTCCGATAACGCTAGCCCCTGGCTCTCCTGATTCACCCTATATCAAGAGAATAATGACTTCCTTTTCAAGATGTTGTTTTTAAATCACTGAGAGAGCTGAACAGACATCAAATAATAGAAAAGGCCATTTCCTCTTACCTTGGGTCCTGGGTCGCCTTTTTCTCCTTTAAATCCCTGAATTTGTAAACAACTAGTATTAATTACACAAAAGGACGGTAACATTATGACAATAACAATACGAATAACGATATGGCTTGCACATGCCAAAATCTTTTTTTACCCACAATGGTAAAATGATGAACTGATGAAGTTTCGACAGACCAGTATATTTTTTCCTACTGAAACTAACCAAAACTAACAAGTGCTGGCAGGCCACAGCTATTAATGCCATTAGTAATTATTTAAAAATTGCCACTAGGTCCAAAGCCAGATTAGGTATGAAGTATATCAGCCCTAGGAGAAAGAGCCAGACTAAGGCCTTGCAGCAATTTCAAAGTACTACAGGTAATTCTAAAATGCTGTTGGTGGCCACAGGATAGACTTGTGTGTAACCCCCATGCTCAGAATGGGTTGACCCAGAAAGGGGTGGAGACTCAAAGCAGCAGAAGGCTGCAGAGCTCATGTGGTTTGGAGGAGACAAGGCTACCAGACTCGGACCTTGATTTATATAAGCCCTTAACACCTTAACTGCAATGTTGTTGGGACCTAGTGGGAAGGTAGTTGTTTATTTTTGCTATGTTGTAAATGTTGGAGTTTATTGTTTCAGGGTTTTTTATGTTTGTCATGGGTGAGAGTTCTCCTGGAAACCTTCATCATGTTGAATCCTGTTCATCAAGCCCTTGGAGTCTTCAAGAGCCAACCCACTTGCAAAGAAGAATTGGACTTGGCAGTATCAGTAGACTGTAAATATAAGGACTTGAAAATGCAACCTGAACAGGACCTTGAAATGTGATGTTAAATGTTGATGTTAGATGTTATATGTTAAGAAAGTAAACCATTTTGTTTTAAAATTTGTTGTTGCAAACTCATTCCAAGTTCTGCCCCACAGAACCCACAGATAGAGGTTACATGTGCTCGCATTTTCTCATAGCGCGGCTCGTACTGAGGCCCTGTGCTATTTAGAGAGGGCCCACTCTTGCATTATAGGGGGCTAGAAAAAGCTAAGAGAGAGAGAGAGAGAGAGAGAGAACTGTGACTGGCCCAGGATCACCCGGCAGGGTTCATGTGGAAGAGCAGGGAAAACAAACCCAGTTCAGCACGTCAGAATCCACCACTCATGGAGAGGAGTGGGGAATCAAACCCAGTTCTCCAGATTAGAATGATTTCTAGGCTGCATGTCTCAGCAACACCTCTATCACTGGCCAGCATGGTGTATGGGGTTAAGAGCAATGGACTCCAATCTGATGAACTGGGTTTGTTTCCCCTCTTCCACAAGAAGCCTGCTAGGAGACCTTGGGGCATTCACAATTCTCTCTGAACTCTCTCAGACCCACCTACCCACAAGGTGTCTGTTGTGGAGAGAGGAAGGTGAGATAAACAAGAAATGTGTTTTCTACTAGGAATGAGGTGATGAGTCATAAGGGAGGATGCTTGTGGCAGAACAAGATAAGGCCGCTGGATGACTAGGCTGAAGGGCAAGGCTTGTATCAGATTGTACGTACTTAGAATGCTTAATAGGCTAATGCATATTAACTTATCCTCCTGCTCTGGCAACAAACTGTATTATAATGAACATACAGGGAGAATATGAGGGGGGTGCACATATTAAGGAGGAACATGTTAATAGGCAGACTGGAAACTTGTGACTCTAAGTACCCTTAGCCAGTGGTGGGATCCAAAATTTTTAGTAACAGGTTCCCATGGTGATGGGATTCAAACTGTGGCGTAGCGCCAATGGGGCTGGGGGCGGGGCATTCTGGGGGCGGGGCATTCCTGGGCGGGGCTGTGGCAAGGACGCAGCCGCTTCATGCCCGATCCTTAGGTGAGGGAAAAGCGAGATGCCGCGCGAAGAGGCGCAGGGCACTGCCATGCACGCCGGTGCACCTCCTGCTAGACTGCTTCAAGTTCTGCGCACTACTGCTGAGAGGAGGGGCATAACTAAGGCAAAAATCATGTGGCAAAATCACCAATTAGTAACCCCCTCTCGGCACACACAAATAATTAGTAACCTACTCTCGGGAACCTGTGAGAACCTGCTGGATCCCACCTCTGCCCTTAGCCAATGGGGTAACAGAGAGGGTGTGATGAATTCGGGATACAGGAATAAACATACTGTTTCGGCTGAGTCTGCCCGTGTAGGGATGGCTCCAACCCTATTCTGAACAGCTGTTACAAACAATGAAGTGGGACTTGGTCATGCAGACATGACAAGCCACTATTTATTTATTTTTGCTTTAAAAATAAAAGGGGGGTGCATTTGCCTTCGCTGTAGTGGCTGTGAGATACAAAAAGGGGGGGGGGGAATCCATAACCAATGTTCTGTTAGTCACCTCTATACCTCAGTTTAATCTGCAATATATCCTGCAGTGGAACTTTGAAAAATAAAATTTGGAATCGTAGGGCAGTAATGTGCATGCACCACACATGCGGCTACAACCACACTTGCCTATTTCCTTTTGTGTTTTGCTGCCCTTGTCCTACCTTGGACATTTTTGCATGACTTGAAAAGAAAGAGGCCTCATGATTTAAACGATTTCTTTCATTTTTGAAACTTTTGCGAAGGCGCCTTCCCTCCCCCCATGTCTGGTCAACCTACCTGCTCTGCGGCCCTCCGGCGCGTCGCCGAGGCCTGGGGACACGCCCCCTCTGCCCTGCGACTCCGGAGCGGTCGCACAGGTCAGGGGGGAGTGTTCCCTGGCCTCGGCGACGTGCTGGAGGGCCGCAGAGCAGGTAGGTCGACCGGACGAAGGCGCAGCGCAGCGCCGTCGTCCTGGTAGGTTCTGGGACCGTTCATGCGAACGGTCCCAGAGGGGTTGGATCGGCGTCATGTACACCGACCCAACTCCTACCGTGGCCGTGCAGAAACGGCCTATGAACCTTCTTGCCCTGTTCTGAAATGACCTTGCTTCCTCCAACTTAAACCTGAAATAGTGGGTTAGCAATTTGCATTTACCTCCTCTGTAAAGAGGCGATACAGCAGCATACTTACTGCATCTCCAGGGCGCCCGGCAACACCAGGAAATCCCGGCTTTCCTTCTAGACCGTTTTCTCCCTGTTGACACACACACACAAAATCGGGCCTTCACCACACAGTTTTCCCAACTTCATTTCACAATGGCCACACTACACAGAACATTTTTATACATCCTCAAGACATGTAATAGGCATCCCTGGAGCATCTCAGATCTTCTCGTGGGACAACATCCAAATCTCCTCCATCTCCTATTCAGGGGTCGCCAACCTTTTTGAGTCTGGACGCCTTTGGAATTCTGACATTGATGGTGGGTGCAATGATAAAATGGCTGCTGAAGGAGGTGGAGTCAACCACAAAATAAGAACATAAGAACATAAGAACTAGCCTGCTGGATCAGACCAGAGTCCATCTAGTCCAGCACTCTGCTACTCGCAGTGGCCCACCAGGTGCCTTTGGGAGCTCACATGCAGGATGTGAAAGCAATGGCCTTCTGTTGCTGCTGCTCCTGAGCACCTGGTCTGCTAAGGCATTTGCAACCTCAGATCAAGGAGGATCAAGATTGGTAGCCATAGATCGACTTCTCCTCCATAAATCTGTCCAAGCCCCTTTTAAAGCTATCCAGGTTAGTGGCCATCACCACCTCCTGTGGCAGCACATTCCAAACACCAATCACACGTTGCGTGAAGAAGTGTTTCCTTTGATTAGTCCTAATTCTTCCCCCCAGCATTTTCAGTGTATGCCCCCTGGTTCTAGTATTGTGAGGAAGAGAGAAAAATTTCTCTCTGTCAACATTTTCTACCCATGCATAATTTTATAGACTTCAATCATATCCCCCCTCAGACGTCTCCTCTCCAAACTAAAGAGTCCCAAATATCAGGGGACAAAATATCAAGGGACAAAGTTATCCATAACTTTCATAGTAACTCTTCAACATTTCAGGCTGAAGCTCTGTTTGACAGAATGCCTTTTAATCTGCACAACCAATTGGATTTCAAGTCGTCAATCCAGGAGTGTCAAATATGCAGCCCAGGGGCTGGATCTCACCTCTTGAGCTGGCATATCAGGCCCTGCAAAACTAGCTGAGGCAACTCCTCCTCACTCTAAATCTGGCCTGCTGCATACTCATCAGTACAGGCACCCGCCCATCACGACTCCCGATCTGGCCTTGCGACCCTACTGCAGGTGTGACATCTAAGGAAACCCCCCCCCCATGCCAATCTGAGCCCACTGCAGACTCACCAGCTGCCTACTCACATGCCAATCTAGGCTGGCGAGCCCGCTGGGGGATCATAAGCCAAGGCAGCCACCCACCCCAGGACCCGGCCTGACCAAGTCATGTTTATGTCATACGTAGCCCTCATAACAAATCAGTTCGACGTCCTGAGTCAATCAGAAGCCCTCTAGGCAATAGCTCCACATAGCCTTGTCCTCTTTCTAAAGACAGTGGACACAAGAAAAGGTCTTGGTAGGTCACTGATGAGAGACACTTTTGGCACTGAGGGGAGTGGGAGCTTCAGCATCAAGAGGCTCCCAGACTCTGACCTCAACTGCAAGAGTTTGATGGACAATGTCAAGGAGATAGTCAACCCTGAACAGGAGAGTCTCTGGATTGAGTAGATGATGGAGATCAACATCGAGAGGAAACATCTGATGGATGAACCGGCGAATCAGACTGAGGATGTGATGGTGATGAGCCTCGATGTTGAGGAGACAATGGTGATTGAGGAGGAGAAGAAGGAGAAGACGGAGAAGAAGGAGAAGAAGAAGAAGAAGAGAAAAGAGGAGAAGAGAAGAGAAGAATTTATACCCCACCTTTTCCCTTCCTCTCCCCATAGCAGACACTTTGTGAAGGAGGTGGGGCTGAAAGAGTTCCGAAGACCTGTGACTAGCCCAAGGTCAGCCAGCAGGAATGCAGGAGTGCGGAAACACATCTGGTTCACCAGATTAGCTTCTGCCTCTCGGGTAGAGGAGTGGAGAATCAAACCCGGTTCTCCAGATTAGAATCCACCTGCTCTTAACCACGACACCACGCTGGCCTTACACTGAATCATGTCAATAGTTACATATAGAAGGTTCCAGGCTCACAAACTCTGCCTTCCCCTGTCCAAAGTACCTTCCATCAGAGAATCCCAAACTGCCATTAATAACTATACTGACATCATTCTAGGAAGCTCATAGAGGGATCATCAACGATTCAAACGATATTCAGCAGATGGAATCACTAACAAAGTGCACTGAAAGGCATTCTGTTGTTTTCTAAATGACAATAAGCAGAAGCTGTTCGTTGACAGAACCTTTCATTAATTTACAAGGGCGAGATTAATTCCGGCACCCTTTTGAGCGCTACACTGGCACCCCTCCAGTTATCAGAGAATTCAAGCACTTCTAAAATGGGATTGCTGCCACTCGCTTTTACCAAAAGGCTTGAGTAAAAACTGGGCACATCTGCGTAGGTATAGATTTTTTATGGGGTGGGTTCAGAGACTGAGGGCTTTCTGGCTATTCTGTTCCATGCATTGTTTCAAGCAAGCAGGACATGTAATGGGAGGGGTTTGAACCCAAGGCCCCCCCCCCCCCCCCCATTACCTACGTCCCTGCGCACATGGGATAGCTTGATTCAGTTCTGGTCGCCACATCTCAAAAAGGAGATCGAAGAGATAGAAAAAGTCCAGAGAAGGGCAACAAGGATGATTGAGGGACTGGAGCACCTTCCCTATGAGGAGAGGCTGCAGCGTTTGGGACTCTTTAGTTTGGAGAGGAGACGTCTGAGGGGGGATAGGATTGAAGTCTATAAAATTATGCAGGGGGTAGAAAATGTTGACAGAGAGAAATTTTTCTCTCTTTCTCACAATACTGGAACCAGGGGGCATCCATTGAAAATGCTGGGGGGAAGGACTCATAAAAGGAAACACTTCTTCACGCAACGTGTGATTGGTGTTTGGAATATGCTGCCACAGGAGGTGGTGATGGCCACTAACCTGGATAGCTTTAAAAGGGGCTTGGACAGATTTATGGAGGAGAAGTTGATCTATGGCTACCACTGGCGTAGCTCCAATGGGGACATCCGGGGCGGTCCGCCCCGGGCGGGCTCCTGCCAGGTCACATGGGGGGCGGCAGCGTCGGCTGCTGGCTCCCGGTTATGGCTGGGCTGCTGGGGCGGATGTGCAGCCCAAGCAGGCCTCCTTGTGGGAGTGCTGAGGCTGCCTCAGTGGTGGGGAGTTTGAGGGGGCAGGCCCACAGCTTGAACAGGCACCACATGTGACCTGTGGCTAGCATACGGCTTGAAGAGGAGCAACGGAAAGGCTGCTGTAAAGGGAGCCCTTTCCACTTCTGTGAGCCACCAGCAGTCCTTAAGCGCCTGCCTGCCGGAGCCTGAAGACGAACAACAGGTCAGGTAAGCAGCCCGCAGGCACTGGCTGGCAGGCAGCCAGACTGTCCTTGGATCGATCCGGCCGGGCGGGCAGGGGCGGCAACGACTACCCGCTGTTTGGGAAGGTGGGGGGTGGCCTGGGCGACTCTCTTCCTCCCCAGGGCTGCTCTGGGGGTGTTTGGCACGCTCCATGGCCGGCAGGGCCTTTTGCAAGGATTTTTCTCCTGTAAGAGAGCCTGCAAGAAAGTCTCCAGCTCTCTTCCAGGAGAAAAATCCTTGCAGAAGGCCCTGCCGGCCATGGAGCGCGCCAAACACCCCCAGAGCAGCTGAGGGCAGCCCCAGCCAGGTCTTGATCCTGTGATCTCAATTTGTGAAGAGAGGTCCTTGAAAGATGGACTTGAGTGTGGAGACAGGACCTTGAAAAATGGATTCTAGAGTTTAGTATCTGTATTATGCAGTATGTTGTGAGAGAATCCTCAAGATGGGAACTCTTGGTGTTTTTACTGAAATGTTTATATGATCTCCAAGAATAGATTCCCACAGTATAAAGATAATAAAAGGCATGTGACCTATTCTGTAACAAATCTATACCATGAACCACTAATTCCAACGTATTGTACAGAAATATTTGTATTTTATTTCAAGTTAAGTTATTTTGTAAAGAATAATTTATTTTAAGCTATTCCAAGTTTTCTAAGTTACGTTATTTCTAAAGACTGTGAATTCATGTTAGTAAGTGCCTTACATTGTTATTGTTAAAATTTGCCCCTTTCCCTCCTTCCTTTCCGTCCGGGCTCGGTACTGTATTTCTAATGCTGGGGGGCAACTGGGGGTGCTGGATATAACACCATATAAAATATTTTCATAGCAGTAATAAAACATTTTGAAAGCATTTTGAGAATGTTTTCAACATTTTTTTATTTCTGCTGTGTGGCATGGCCCATTGCTGTGTTCTGTTCAGATTTGTGAGTTAGGACATGTTCTATAATGAGATGGTGACTTTGAGATGACCTGGTGCAAAAAATCATTCATTGGTAGTAGTGGTGGAGGGCAGCTGCCCATATGGGGGCGGGGGGGGCGCAAAACTCAGATTTCGTCCCGGGCTACATTTTCCCTAGCTACGCCCCTGATGGCTACCAATCTTGATCCTCCTTGATCTGAGTTTGCAAAGGTCTTAGCAGACCAGGTGCTCAGGAGCAGCAGCCGCAGAAGGCCATTGCTTTCACCTCCTGCACGTGAGCTCCCAAAGGCACCTGGTGGGCCACTGCGAGTAGCAGAGTGCTAAACTAGATGGACTCTAGTCTGATCCAGCTGGCTTGTTCTTATGTTCTTATGATCGTAGTTGTTCCCCCAGAGTCTGAAAACAGGGGCTCTGTTTTATTGAACACGGGATGCATAAAGGGTTGTTTGATCAGAGGACACCAAATAGTATGCTGGTAGTAAAATAAGAGGCTTGCCTGCGGTTGCCAACTCGAGGTTGGAATATTCCTGAAGATTTTGGGTAGCCAACTTCTAGAACAGGGGTGACCAACCTATGATGCTCCAGATGTTCATGGATCAATTCCCATCAGCCCCTGCCAGCATGGCTAATTGGCCATGCTGGCAGGGGCTGATGGGAATTGTAGTCCATGCACATCTATTTGGTCACCCCTGTTCTAGGTGGTAACTGGAGATAGCCTGGGATCCAGCTGACAGAGACCAGTTCACCTGGAGAAGACGTCTGTTTTGAAAAGTGGACTCTATGAGCATTATACCCTCTGAGGTCCCCCCTCCCAAACCCTGCCTTCCTCAGTCTCCCCCCCCCCAAATCTAAAATGATCTGGAGAAGAGGAGATTGAGGGGGGAAACGATTGTTTTCTTTATCTATTTGAAGGGCTGTTACCTAGAGGAAGGCAGAGAGCAGTGCCTGCTGGCAACTCACAGTAAAGAGTTTAAATTATGAGCAGAAAGATACTGACAGGACATTAGGGGGGGAAGAGTTGTGCAAAAGTGGAATTATCTTCCTAGGGTCGTGGTGGCGAACCTTTGGCACTCCAGATGTTATGGACTACAATTCCCATCAGCCCCTTCCAGCATGCTCAATTGGCCAGCCTGGCAGGGGCTGATGGGAATTGTAGTCCATGACATCTGGAGTGCCAAAGGTTCGCCACCACGGCCCTAGGGAGATAGTGAGCAACCCCTGGATGGCTGTCCTTAAATAGTAGCTGGACAAACAATAGTCTCAGATGCTGTAGGCCAGTGATGGCGAACCTTTTTGAGACCGAGTGCCCAAATGGCAACCCAAGACCCACTTATTTATCGCAAAGTGCCAACGCAGCAATTTAACCTGAATACTGAGGTTTTCGTTTAGAAAAAAACGTTGGCTCCAAGGCGTGCATTACTCGGGAGTAAGCTTGGTGGTAGTCGGTGGCTTTGCTTTGAAGCAACTGTGCAACTCTTCCAACGGGTGAATCACGACCCTAGGAGAGTTTATTCAGAAGCAAGCCCCATTGCCAGCAACCGAGCTTACTCCCAGGTAAAGGTTCGCGCTTTAGTTCTTCGCATGAAAATCAGTGGGGTTTAACAGCGCTTAATAGGGTTACCTACACTGCTTCCCCAAAACTAGGTCTTAGGTTTAATGTTAATAATCGAGCCCAGTGGCCCAGGCCAGCCTAGATGTGTGGGGGGATGTGCCCATAGAGAGGGCTCTGAGTGCCACCTCTGGCACCCGTGCCATAGGTTCGCCACCACTACTGTAGGCCAATCCTATATTGAGCAGGGGATTGGGTTAGATGGCCTGTATGGCCTCTTCCAGCTCTGTGATTCAATGATTTTATCACCAGGAATTTCCCAACATGAAGCTGAAATCCCTATGAAGATTTGGGTGTAGAACCTGGCAAGGGGAGGGCTTGGGGAGGGACCTCAATGAGTACAACGCCATAGCAACCACTCTCCGAAGCAGACATCTTCTCCAGGGGTGCTGGTCTTTGTAGTCTGGGCCGGTGGCTCTACATGCCAGAACAGAAGTGACACGCCACAGATGCTATTATTCCAGGGGAAAGGCATGTCTGCCACAAGGATGTTGTCACATCTAGTTTGTCCCTGAGTCTTACTGAGGAGGAAACTGGCTTGAGGAGAGAAGTTACAGGGGAAGTTCAGGCAAGAAAAGGTACGCAGTAGTGGCGTAGGAGGTTAAGAGCTCGTGTATCTAATCTGGAGGAACCGGGTTTGATTCCCAGCTCTGCCACCTGAGCTGTGGAGGCTTGTCTGAGGAATTCAGATTAGCCTGTGCACTCCCACACACGCTAGCTGGGTGACCTTGGGCTAGTCACAGCTTCTCGGAGCTCTCTCAGCCCCACCCACCTCACAGGGTGGTTGTTGTGAGGGGGAAAGGGAAAGGAGATTGTAAGCCCCTTTGAGTCTCCTACAGGAGAGAAAGGGGGGATATAAATCCAAACTCCTCCTCCTCCTCCTCTTCCTCTTCTTCTTCTTCTTCTTCTTCTGGAGAGAAGTTGCAGGGGAAGTTCAGGCAAGAAAAGGTACTGCAACTGCCACACGCCATTTCTGCCTTTTCATAATTTGTACCACCACCACATCTGCACTGGCACACACCTCTGCAGTGGGGGGATTCAAATCATTTAACAACTGGCTGTTTACAAGCACCGTTTTAACAACCAGTTCTGCCGAAGTGGTGCGAACCTGCTGAATCCCATCACTGCACCTCTGCCCTCAGACCCTTTGCCAGCAAGATCTTGGCTTTATCAGGAAGAGCATTAGTGTCATGAGCCAGTCCCTGGGTACTTACCAGGATACAGAGGATTCTGAGGTAGAACCTGACAACACGGTGCAGCTAGAGTTGGCTGCTCCTGAGGAAGACCAGGTAGCAGAGCCAACTCCCAGCCCTCCCCTGCCTGATGAGGTGCATGTAAGGAATTCCATAGACGCAGAAATAAAAGGCTTTGGTAGTGAAAGTCCATTTATTAAGACATCTTAGAAAGCTCAAGTACACGCAGTGGCAGGAATGACACTTCCCGCCAGAAGCACAGGTTATAATACCAGTCACCCCATCCTCCCTTCCTGATTCCCATGGGAACGGAGACTTCATCTCCCGCGCAAAGATAAAGTCTCCGCCGATGCATCTGGCCCATCGCCCGGGCTGTGGAATGCACTCAAGGTTACTTCAGCATCAACACCATTGAATCCTTTACAGTGCAGGTGGTAGAACCTGCAGATCCTCCTAGGGAACCCAGTAATGAGTCAGCTGAGCACAGGAGGCAGAAGCAGAGGAGTTGCTGCAGAAGCAAAGGAGGAGTGCTCACATTGCAGCAAGATATGGGAAGATAGAAGTGTCTGCATCTGATGAGGATTAACTCCTTGCAGGATCACAACCCCTTGGACAAGGCTCTCTCTATAAGCCGTGCTGTGAACTTGCAACAAGTGTGTTTCCTGTTGCCTCCATGTGCCTGATCTACTGCTGATTCCTAGTCTGTTTATCTGATCTCCTGTGCTGTGACCTGTTGAACTGACCCGTGACTACACCTTTGCCTGCTGCCTGTCTTGACCCATTGGATTGTCTTCTGACTATGCTCTTGTCTGCCGCCTGTTCTATTCTGCGAGACTGGACCTGACCACACCCTGCCTGCCTACAGCACAACAAGATTGGTTTTCTAAAAGTAAATTCAGTATTTTATGAACTCATAAGTAAGGTGAATATTTCGGAATTCCCATTCTCAGAGATATAGAGATCAAGAAGGTATAGAGCCCACCAGCCCTATAGAATGCATAAATCTTGGCCCATGATGCACTAGGTCAGTGGTGGCGAACCTTTGGCACTCCAGATGTTATGGACTACAATTCCTATCAGCCCCTGCCAATTGCCCATGCTGGCAGGGGCTGATGGGAATTGTAGTCCATAACATCTGGAGTGCCAAAGGGTCGCCACCACGGCACTAGGTGTCTGTTGTGCAAGGGGAGCAAACATCCGTCATAGCAAAATTTCTTGTACAGATATATTTTCTTAAGGCCAGTTTTCACTTTCCATTCCCTCTGCAGCAAGCGAGACTACTTCTAGTGCAACTTTTAATTTGCTTCGCTGCCTGAGTGGGCAAATTTGCCAGTGAGCACGGCTTTGCCCTGGACATCTTCCCTCTGCCCACAGGCAGCCTCCCTCCCTCTAGTCACTGCTGCTCACACCTTTCCCCTCAGTCCTCATTCCATGCTGCCAGCTCCTTTTCTAAATGCTCATATCAAGATATCAATATTTCAACAGAGAGTTGGCTTTTCCAAAGAACAACACAAGCAGGGTCTCTTTTTTGCTCCACCCACCTCCCCCGCTCTACTTCAGCAGTCCCCGAACACCACGAGGGCTTTTTAAAACTTTATTTCAAACATGCCTTTATTTTAAAGCAAGGCTGTTTCTTCTCCCGCTGCACCAGCGGCAGGAAGTATGTGCGTTTGGGAAGGGAAAGGGGAGAGAATATCAGGTCTAGCACATGGTCCTTTTCTTCAGCTGCAATGTGGTCCAGGGAATTGCTTTGCCTCTTTCATGCGAGGGGTTATTTCGGGAAAGGGGCCACAATATTAATACTGCTGCTTAAGTTTTTAATGGGTTTAATGGGTTTAAGTTTTATGTTGTTTTGATTTGCTGTCTTGGAGAACCCCTGAGCCCACCAACATCTGGACATGACCCCTCCCTTGCATGCCACCCCTCCCTCCACTTCCCCTTCCTCTGCAAGGGTGGGTGGGCCATGTCCAGATGTCGGGCCCCTCCCTCCCTTCCCTTGCATGCCACCCCTCCCTCCCTTCCCTCCCTCTGCTAGGGTGGGTGGGCCATGTCCAGATGTCGGGCCCCTCCCTCCCTTCCCTTGCATGTCACCCCTCACTCCCTCCTGTCCCTCACTCCCCTTCCCTTGCATGCCACCCCTCCCTCCCCTTCCCCTCCCTCTGCTAGGGTGGGTGCGCCATATCTTGTAGATTCCAAAGTACTTGATAGAAATTAAGGGAATGCAGACCAGTTTTGTTGTCAGAATAGTTCTGAGTGACATAATATCTCTCCTATTAGCATATTTTCACTTAATTCATTTCTACTTTTTTGATCAGACTGCCTTTTTTCCTCTTTTTATTTCTCCCCTTTAAAAAATTGTAGTGCTTGACTTTTGGGGAAACAGTCCATGCAGTCTTTTCCAAATTATAGTTCCATGTCATATGAGAAATGAACAACCATCTACTGCAATAACAAGAAAATCTTTTAACAAATATGAAAGCATGTTCAAGTTCAGAGCATAACCCCTTGGTACTCTTGATCTCTTGATGTTAGGGATGAGGTGGCCTATAAGTTTAATAAATAAATAAATAGATAGATAGATAGATAGATAGATAGATAGATAGATAGATAGATAGATAGATAGATAGATAGATAGATAGATAGATAGATAGATAGATAGATAGATAGATAGATAGATAGATAGATAGATAGATAGATAGATAGATAGATAGATAGATAAAACTGCAAGAACACAAACATCAATATAACAGTGATTTAAAAGCTTTTACAAAGCCTGCAATCTTGGCACTGTTGGGTGTGATGAGATCTGTGCCTTTAAGGCTGAGTTGATGAGCAGAGTTAAGAGAACCAGGAGAAGCAGGCCTGGGAGAGTTCTCTAAAGAAAAACTGTGCAGCCAGGAGTGAGCGCCTCCTTGTGTGTAAACAGAGAAATACAAGGAGACCCAAAATACAAGTTTTCAGTAGTGAAGAGCCCCGAGATAACATCCCATGCATAATGGGCCTTTGGGAGGCTTCCAAAACTGAAGTAACATGATTCTCAGTTTGCATGAATGTAACTTCTGAACTTCTGGCATGTACATGTTATTCTTACATGACAAATAATAGGTCAGACCTGCATGGCTAACATCACAATGTGAGATAGAATCATACCATCATAGAGATGTAGCTTTACTGTGGCATTTTTCAAAGTCTTAAAAAATTTCAAGGAGGTGCTCTTAAATACCAAATATCTGCCTTCATTGCAGTGAAGTGCACATGAAATAGGTTAAATTAATGCTCACCTTCAAGCCCTTTAGGCCTGGTAGTCCATTGTCCCCATTTCTTCCCTAAGCACAAACATACGAGAAATTTCACTCTGAGAACAAAAATCTAATTTTAAACAAGAGACTTCCTCTCATAGATAATGATGGATGTAATTCTTCTACAATACACCCTTTGTGAGTTTTACAGTGACTTTGCGTGTCTTAGCAAGCAATCAAAAATATATTAATTTCCTGACATTTCCCTTCTTTCGAAAGGAAGGAAGCATGCTGTGCTAAAACAGATGAAGACGTCAAATAACTGAAGTTTGTGCACATGAAGATTACTTTTAAGGTAACCTTTGGGCTTCTCAAAATGTACTTTGATCACAAAAACACAAATGTGACAGACCCTCGTGCCTGTTATCCACAAACACAGTTAGTTGTTAACAACAAAGCTTTTTATAATCCAAAGGCACGGGTTTTTCTCACATCTGCAGGAAAAACAGAACATTCAACATTTAGAGCAGGGGTAGGGAACCTGCGGCTCTCCAGATGTTCAGGAACTACAATTCCCATCAGCCCCTACCAGCATGGCCAATTGGCCATGCTGACAGAGGCTGATGGGAATTGTAGTTCCTGAACATCTGGAGAGCCGCAGGTTCCCTACCCCTGATTTAGAGGATGACTTTGGTAGCAGGTAGTTGAATATTTGAACTCCAAAGATGGCATACTGGGCCTCTCAGTAAGTTCTGGCCCCACTCATGAGGCCGGTCACAGGCTGGACTTGGTCTTTGGGTCAGGGATTTATATGGTCGTATCCTCTGTGGATAGAGTGCCATGGTCCGACCATTATGCCCTGAAGGTCCGGATGGACGTGCCACAGCACCCCCATCTAGGCGACGGGCTGATTTACGCAGTTGAAAAGGGTCTGGTGTGGGGCTACAGTTCCATTGTTCCCCTGAACATCACTGCACTGAAAATTATGACATCATATGTTATGATATCATATCCTATTTTTCCAACTGCAAGGTAGAGCTCGGCTGACGTCCACATGTTTCATGAAACACACTTTGAGCCTGAGGTTTGTTGGATCAGATAGGCCCCTTCTGCACACGCAAAAGAATGCGTTTTCAAACCACTTTCACAACTGTTTGCAAATGGATTTTGCTATTCCGCACAGCTTCAAAGAGCACTGAAAGCAGTTTGAAAGTGCATTATTCTGCATGTGCGGAATGAGCCATAAGCTCACACGGCGATCACACTGAGCTACCTTATAAGTAGGGTTGCTGAGGTAAGGTAAGCGTCACACACCTTAACACTAGAAAATGCCCCAAAGTACTGTATATACTGGCGTATAAGACTACTTTTGAACCCTGGGAAATCATCTGTAAAGTGTGGGGTCGTCTTATACGCCGGGTACTCTTATATGGCGAGTATATCCCAAACTCTATATTTTAACTGGAAAAGTGGGGGGGGGGGGGTCGTCTTATACGCCCAGTCGTCTTAAACGCCGGTATATACGGTAGTAAATATTCTCATTAGATCCAGTCAGCTTTTTCATGGTTGACAGAAGGAGGAGCGGCCCCTGTCAGGTCTCCTATGCCAGACGTTGTGAGAGCCACGTGGGCAAAATCCAAATGGGGCGGGAGGCTGTAGTAAAAAGTGAAATTGGGCAAGATCGAGCAGAACAGCTGCCAGGATCCAACTCCATATTTAAAATATGTATGTTGAGCAACAAAGAAAAGGATAGATTGGTTGTAGTGCAACAGATGCGCAAATCCAATTCCATGATGGCTTTTAGAAAAAAAGTTGCCTCCTCCGTTACCTTTGGCCCCTGTGCTCCTCGCAGACCAGGCCTCCCAGTGGGACCCTGAAATACAAGATTTAAAATTAAGAATGTGAGATTGTGTGTAAGGACCGGTTTTCACAGGTTTTGAACATGCGCACAAAAAAACCCGGACTCTTTACATTGATCGTGAAAACAAACGGCTGTGACTCATGTGTTCCTATGCAAACAAAATAAAATCCGCTTCTCAATATCAGAAACAGCCACAACCATCTTTGAAAGGCAGCCTGTGGACAACATTTCCTTGGCAACACTTCGCCATGCAGAGGGGCATTTTGAAAAAGGCCTGAACTAGATGGTAGACAGCAAAACCGATTACCCACCGCAGGTGTTCCCCGGCCTTGCCCCACTCTGGCGCGAAAAAGGATGCCAGAGAAGCACGTGCGGGGCAAGAGGAAGCAGGGACGTAGGTATAGATTTTTTATGGGGGGGGGGTTCGGGGGGGCCACACCCCAACCCGCCCCTAGGGCATGGCCACGCCTCCCCAAGCCCCGCCCCCGGCCTAGTGCTTATAAAATTAGCTCTCCAAGGCCAGGGATGGCAGACTCCCCTGCCCTGTCCTCCCCTGCCCCCCACCAGCTGGGCTCCTAGCGGGCAACTGGCAGTTCCTTCTGCCCTCCCCTCTGGGCAGAGGCATAGAGGGAAAATGGAGCCCCTGGACCAAACTTCACAAAACCTGGGTGGTATCAGTAAGAGACTCTCCTGATGATACCTGCCAGGTTTGGTGAAGTTTGGTTCAGGGTGTCCAAAGTTATGGACCCTCAAAGGTGTAGCCCCCATCTTCTATTAGCTCCCATTGGAAACAATGGAGGATGGGGTCACTCCCTTTGGGAGTCCATAACATTGTACCCTCTGAACCAAACCTCACCAAACCTGGGTAATATCATCATGAGATTCTCCCACACAATCCCTGAAAGTTTGGTCCTGCTAGCCTAAACAATGCGGCCCCTGCAGGCCAAAAACCAAAAAAACACTAAAAATGTTTTTAAAAACCCACAAATGGGTGCGCGGAGCTTTAGACATGAATGGGGGGGGGGGTTGAACCCCAGGAACCCCCCCCCCCCACCTATGTCCTTGAGAGGAAGCATGTTGGGGTAAGAAATCTTACCCTGACACGGCTCCTCTCTTGGTGTGCCACAAACAGGAAGCGTGTTGGGACAAGATTTCTTGCTCTGAAGCACTTCCTGGCCCACCTTGGGGAACATCGGCAGTGGGTAATCAACCTGAGTGTCACATTTGACACAGGTCGTTTTGTAAAAGAGCATGAACAAATGTTGCTGACTAGGAATACCCCAGTAGAACCGACCTCATCCCCAGATCAAAGACGTGGCTTAAGGATCTATTTGTCTGGCTGGGACTTGTCCAGTTTCTATTGGGTGACAAACACTGGGTTGGACTGTAGGGTTGCCAGATTTTAAACTTGTTTCTCTAGCTGTCCCTTTAATATCAGCGTGATCTGCAGCAAACGTCTCCCGATGCTATTTCCTTCGGTGCCATGAAAAGCTTCAACGGCCCTTTGCCGCATATTAAACCTCTCTGGAAAGAACAGAGCACTTTTTTCCAGGTCAGCTAGCAAGTCTAAACCCTGCAGATTCATTTCACACATGGCGGTGCTGCCACTCATTGCAAGGAGTCTTCCCTAGATGAAAGAGGAACCCAGTTTGGAAAATCCTGCCTCAAGGGGATGTATATGAAGTTCACTGGAAAAATACAATGCAAGAGTTCTATCGACACCACATCTGTTAACAAAATCCCAGTGTGTAGAAGTCCTTGGAACTCTGGGTAGGTGGATCTCCTCAAATATTGAGGGGTCCCTTTGCTCAGCCAGTTCTGTGAGTGGTATGTATGCCTTTTCTTCTGCAATGAGGGAATATTCTCCGTTGCGGAAGAACTGGGAGTTTATTGTATTGACCAGCTTCACTAGCTTCTCTTTGCTAATAAAGTGAGCCCCAACCCGCCCCAACTCATACCCCGGTTGCCCTGGAGGAGGGAAGAAGAATTGGGCCGCTCTCTTTTGAGGTTCTGTCCATGAGACCAAATTCCCACAACCACCTTTGTCATTCTGAAGGCCAAGAGCAAGCCTCTCTTCTGTGCCGAACCAACCACAGGAAAGGGCGAGAGCTGGAATCTGAGACACAGTAGGCCCTTTTGAGGAGTGTAATGTAAAATCTGGGCTAAAAATGAATCATGAGAGAGAGGCTGTTGCAGCTAAATAAGAAAGGCCGCTCCAAGAAAAGGTTTGGCATCATGTCAGGCTTTAATCGACATCTTCCTCAAAACACACAATCTTCCTTCCAGCACTTTCAGTTTGAAATAGTGGGCTGGTCCGCTTGAACAGGCTTGCTTGAAGGGGAGAAAAACTATGACAATCGCCTGAGTGTTGGGAGAATGAATCCTGAATCATTTCCTCTACTCCCACCCTGCTCAATGCAAATCTCACAAGAAGTGTAAGGCTGTAGGGTGGGGAGAGCCTGGAGCTATCTGATCAAACGTCTAGACTGCAGCAGAATCAAACACGTCCAGGTAAAAACCCTGCCAAAGGAAGCCTGACAGCTTCCTGACTTGGAACTATTAGAAGGGATGGCAAGTGAAAGGCGCCAAACCTTCCAACTTGTAACAAGGATTTAAAAGACTGCCAGGGAGGGAGGGAGGGAACAGGCAACGTCCACTTACGTCTGGCCCACTGGATCCAAGGATGGCAGGTCCATTTGGCAAACCGATGATCCCTGAGCCTTCCATGTCCTAACAGAACAAAAAGTTATTTGGGTCTCTTTCTTGCTTTGTTATGGTAACTGTCATGATGGATGGCAGGGTGACCGCAGTGGTTTAAAACAAGTTTATTTACAGTTAACAACAAGAACTATTAGAACAGTCAACAGCTAGCCAGAAGCTCTCCGTCTTAACTCTCCTAGGTTAAGGTGACGAGACGTCCCGCTTTTGGCGGGACAGTCCCGCCTTAAACCAATCTGTCCCGCGTCCCGCGGGGTTTTTTTACTGTCCCGATTTTGCCTTCTGGGGCTCTCTCTTTTACCCCCCTGTGACAGGGGAGCACCCCAGAAGGCAGTGCGGCAGCCTTCCGTGCTGCCGCACTGCCTTCTGGGGCGCTCCTGATTCCTGCCCTGTGGCAGGGTGGGAAATGGGAGCACCCCAGAAGGCAGTGCGGCAGCCTCCCGTGCACGCGGCCACAGGAGCGCACTGCCTTTCGGGGCGCTCCCGTTTCCCGCACTGTCACAGGGCGGGAAACCAGGGAGCGCCCCAAAAGGCAGTGCGCTCCTGTGGTTCCACGCACGCGCATGTGCACTCCCGTCCCGGATTAAAAAGGTGACAATCTGGTCACCTTATCCTAGGTCTCAGTTCCAACTGTGTGTCCAGAAGGATCCTCTGAAGATGCCAGCCACAGATGCAGGCGAAACGCCAGGAGAGAATGCTGCTAGAACACGGCCATACAGCCCGGAAACCACACAGCACCCCAACTTTATTACTGCTGTGGTCATTTGGGGAAAATCTCTCAAAAGAGTTTCAAGAAGTTATTTCTTGATACAGCATCCACGGGATAAAACACAGCAGCAAGAATTCCCCACTGGGGCGGGGAGGGGGGAGGGGAGGGGAAGGGCATCGCTATGGCTCTGCTTCCTTTTGCTTCCCGTTCAACAAACTGCCTTGTGGATGCCAGTGAGGCACGGAGTTCATTTTGCGGGCTTAAAGGCACAGCTCGTGCTCTGCCCTCTTTCCCGGCTTTCTCCTTCCTGCAATTGGTCTCCGAGTGGTGATGTTTGTTCCCTTAAAAGAGAAGGCCGGCCTCTCTGTCAGCTCGTACATGAACAGTCTGTCACTTTCATTACCCACGATGGCTTCAGCATCACAAACTGTTCTTTTGGCAAGCGCCAGCGGCACCGGCACATCTAGGTCTTCTTTTCCTAACCTTTGATATTTCAGTTTTGACACGTAACTGATAATAACAGATGCTGCTGAGCGCAAAAGGGCAGGCTGTGTGACGGGGGCACCTCCTATGGCAGTAAATACACTTTCTGGCCCAATAAATAGCAATAAATAGAACTGCACTGGTGACTGTGTGTCTGTCGGTTCTTGTCTGCATTGCGTCCTGCAAGGTGGTCTACTCCGAGTAAATCCGCTGCTTCAACAATTATGCATTTCTTTCTCAAGCAGGAGAACCTTCTGGGTTTGGGTCTACCCGTTTTCTGCATCCAGGAACAACGGGAACGGCTGGCCAGACACCAGTAACCATTCACAGATTCAGTTCAGATGTCATGCAAGACCAGGGCTTGTTTTAACAGAGGTTCGTTTATGGAATCAAGATTTCATCTGCTATTGCATACCATAATCCCGGTTTGCTTCCCTTGACAGATGTAGGTTCCAGTACCTTTCCTTCCCTCATGAAGTGTGTGTGCAAAGTGCTGATAAGCTGCAACTGATTTACTGGTGATCTCAGTTATCAAGGCAAGAGACAACAGAGTTGGTTTGCCATGGCTTTCCTCTGCATAGCAGCCTCAGTCTTTCTTGGTGGCCTCTCTTCTAGTACTGACCATAGTCAACTCAGCCCCAGTTTTCCCTGATGACCTCCATTCAAGTAATGCCCATTGTCAACCCTGCTTAAGTTTCTAAGCTCTGATGAGATCAGACTAGTCTGCCACAAGAGATGAACAGAACTGGTTTGCCATTGCCTTCCTCTGCGTGGCAACCTCAGTCTTCCTTGGTGGCCTCCCATCTGGAACTGACCATAGTCAACCCTGCTTAAATTTCTAAGCTCTGATGAGATTAGACAAGCCTGGGCTATTAGAGCTGCTACAAGAGATGAACAGAGGTTGCTTTCCTCTGCATAGCAGCCCCAGGTTTCCTTGATGGCCTCCCACCCAAATACCGACCATAGATAACCCGGATGGTCTCTTCCAATTCCATGATTCTATGAATAGCTCCCAAGATCTAATGAGATCAGGCTAGTCTGGGCTATTAGGGCTGCTACAAGAGACAAACAGAGGTGATTTGCCATTGCTTTCCTCTGCATAGCAACCTCAGTCTTTCTTGGTGGCCTCTCTTCTAGTACTGACCATAGTCAACTCTGCTAAAAATTTCCAAACTCTGATGAGATTATACAAGTTTGGACTATTAGAGCTGCTACAAGAGATGAACAGAGGTTGCTTTCCTCTGCATAGCAACCCCAGTCTTCCTTGATGGCCTCCTATCCAAGTACTGACCATAGATACCCCTGATGGTGTCTTCCAACACTATGATTCTATGATTAGCTCCCAAGGTCTGATGAGATCAAACCAGTCTGGGCCATTAGGGCTGCTACAAGGGATGGTCAGAGGAGGTTTGTCACTACCTGCATCTGGGTAGTAACCCCGGAGTTCCTTGGTGGTCTCTCATTCAAATATCACCCAGAGCCAACCCTGCTTAGCAACTGAGATCTGAAAAGATGGGACTAGACAGGACCATCCAGGTCCAGCATCCAGCTGTGAGTAAAACTTCGCTGTGTCTCAATCCTGCTTGCTATTGGACAGCAGCGTTTTGAAGGTTAGGATGCTAAACTCTGGTCTCCTCAAACATCTCTGGCTACCTTCAGCACAGCAAGCGGCAAAAGAAGAAGAAGAAGAAGAGTTTGGATTTATATCCCCCCTTCCTCTCCTGCAGGAGACTCAAAGGGGCTTACAATCTCCTTGCCCTTCCCCCCTTACAACAAACACCCTGTGTGGTGGGTGGGGCTGAGAGAGCTCCGAGAAGCTGTGACTAGCCCAAGGTCACCCAGCTAGCGTGTGTGGGAGTGCACAAGCTAACCTGAATTCCCCAGATAAGCCTCCACAACTCAAGCGGCAGAGCTGGGAATCAAACCCGGTTCCTCCAGATCAGAATGCACCTGCTCTTAGCCACTACACCACTGCTGCTCCCTGCGTCCACTTTCTGAGGCACTCATGAATGAAGCTGTCTGGCTTTTCACACAACAGTTGTTTGCAGCCACGCAAGTCCAAAATCAAAACCCCAAAACAGAGCATATTCCATTTAGTACTTTTTAAAGGGCCAACCAAAAACAACGTGCCAGTTTTCCATATCACCAGAATGCTTCACAAGGGTAAATTTTACAAGATGGAAGACGTGTCAGGAAGGAAAACGGATGTTTCAGGCCACGGTTTGCATTACCCATTTCGGCTTTAATTGACTCTACTCTGCGCATGCATCACTTTAAATCTTAGAGCACAGATGGAACGAGAGGCAGATGGAAACTATGTTCTCAACCAGAAACACAAAATCCCAGAACTTCTGCATTATTTAGAACTGGAAGAAGATAAAGAAGTAAGCACTTTCTTGAAAATGAACTATTTAAATCATAATGGGGACTTTCCGTTTCCGTCAGACACGAGGATGGTAATGCGGCTGCCGCAACTGCAAACGGTGGAAACACTGCACAGAAAATCAGGTCACTAACCAAAAGAGAACTAGAATGCAGTCATGAGTCTGAGGGAAAATACCTGAGAGGATCTGCCTTTGAGACCCATCCTAAGGGCGGGTGTGCGTGTCTGCTTTTGGGAGTGGCACAGTGCCACGCCGGTGGATTCACCCTCTCCAGGTGAATGAGCCATTGGTGAGCATCCTTTGAGTTTGGTCAGTCAACCAGTTAGTTAGTTAGTTAGTTAGTTAGTTAGTTAGTTAGTTAGTTAGTTAGTTAGTTAGTTAGTTAGTTAGTTAGTTGATAGATAGCTAGATAGCTAGATAGCTAGATAGATGATAGATAGATGATAGAGAGAGAGAGAGAGAGAGAGAAGATAGATAGAGAGAGAGAGAGAGAGAGATGGCTAGATAGATAGAAGATAGATAGAGAGAGAGATAGATAGATAGAGAGATAGAAGATAGATAGAGCGAGAGAGAGAGAGAGAAGATAGAGAGAGAGAGAGGAGAGAGAGAGAAGATAGATAGATAGATAGATAGATAGATAGATAGATAGATAGATAGATAGATAGATAGATAGATAGATAGATAGAGAGAGAGAGAGAGAGAGAGAGAGAGAGAGAGATGGCTAGATAGATAGAAGATAGATAGATAGATAGAGAGAGATAGAAGATAGAGAGAGAGAGAGAGAGAGAGAGAAGATAGAGAGAGAGAGAAGATACATAGATAGATAGATAGAGAGAGAGAGAGAGAGAGAGAGAGGGAGAGAGAGAGAGAGATGATAGATGAGAGAGAGAGAGAGAAGAGAGAGAGAGAGAGGTAGGTAGGTAGGTAGGTAGGTAGGTAGGTAGGTAGGTAGGTAGGTAGGTAGGTAGATAGGTAGATAGGTAGATAGGTAGGTAGATAGATAGATAGATAGATAGATAGATAGATAGATAGATAGATAGATAGATAGATAGATAGATAGATAGATAGATAGATAGATAGATAGATAGATAGATAGATAGATAGATAGATTTTATTGTTGGTCATTGACCATCACAATTCCTTACATAAAATACATCCTATAAACAGTCAACCAGTTACAAATCCATCTGCCAGTAGCCCTGTCTAGCCCCCATTTTACTAGCTTGCTTGCAAGAATACCATGGGGCACCTTGTCAAATGCCTTTACTAAAATCAAGGTATGCTACATGCACAGCATTCCCCTTGTCTATTGTCCAAAATGTATGGCAGAGCTTACTTGGACAATAAAAACGAGCCCTGAACTTTAGTGAGCATTCCATTTCGATTACCTCACCCTCTTGCTCGTGAATTCCCGCCTCAGTTTCTCACAAAAAGTCACTGCTGTGCTAGATAGGAGGGGGATTGTCTAAAAGGACATGGCCGATGGGAGACAAAGCAAGGGGTGGGGTACCATACCGGGGGTGGGGGATAAGGAGAATGGAATGTTTGTGGTGATGCAGTGATCCTGGGAAGGGTGTGTGTGAGGAGGATGAAGGAGAGGGGAAGGAATAGAAATGAGAGTTCTGGGGTTGGGGCAGTGAAATTGGGTAGTTGAGGGGGTTATGCAGAAGCAATTGAGGGGAAATGAAGAGAAGGGAGGATGGGAGAGAGGAGAAGGAAGCAGGAAGCAGGAAGTAGCCTAGGGAGATGAAGGAGGGACCACAGAGAAGAGCAGGAATGGGAGGAGACAGAAGAGAATCAAAAGCTTTGGGGGAGGGGAAAACATGAGGGATGGGGGAACAAGGATGGGGTCTGGGAGGCTGAATCTAAAAGGGAATGGGTGGAGGGGCGGGGAGAGGAATTCTGTGGGGGGAACAGAGGGATGTGTTGGGAATGGCAAAACATAGCCACGACCTTAGGAGTCCCCTTTGAAAATGAAGCCTCTTTAAATAGATTACCTCAAATCCAAAACCATAGCCTGGGCCAGGCGGTCCCGGCGGTCCGGGTAGTCCTGGTATCCCAGGTGTCCCATCAACTCCTGGCTGCCCTTTCTGGCCTGGTGCTCCAACATCGCCAGGATCTCCCTGAGAGAGAAAAAAATGGATTATTTCCCAATATATGTCTATTGGTCCGTATTACAGCACGCCTGAACCGAACGATGGTGTCAGGATGGAAAAATCTTGTGCAGGTTCTCTTGGTCTTGGTCCTGAAGCCAAATTTCTCCTCTTTTCCATCTTTGGCCTTGTCCCTTCTTTGAAGGAACAGATACACACTAATGTTATGGAATAACAGGATGAGGGGGAACTGCGCCCAGGGCATGCGTGCGCCCTACGCCCCTGCCGGGGCAGCACCCGCCCCGCCCGCTCCACCCCAGAATGCCCCACCACACCCCCTCCATGCCCCTGCACTGGCCCCTGCCCGGGGTATTATGCCCCCTGTCCCGTTGACACTTCGCCACTGCAGCCGCGTGGCAGTCTCTCCCCTGCAGGGTACCTGCCGTGGAGCCCTGCCCCCCCCCCACCTCCATGCAGGCTGGCTTCTGCCTTCCCTCAACTGGTTATAATGCCATTCCAAATGGGGAGCCAGCGTGGTGTAGTGGTTAAGAGCAGGTGCATTCTAATCTGGAGGAACTGGGTTTGATTCCCTGCTCTGCAGCTTGAGCTGTGGAGGCTTATCTGGGGAACTAGAACAGCTTGTGCACTCCAGCTCATGCCAGCTGGGTGACCTTGGGCTAGTCACAGTTTTTCAGAGCTCTCTTAGCCCAACCCACCTCACAGGGTGTTTGCTGTGGGGGGAGGGAAGGGAAAGGAGATTGTAAGCCCCTTTGAGTCTCCTCAAGGGGGACATAAACCCAACTCTTCTTCTTTTCCTCCTCCTCCTCCTCCCCAGTGCCGGGGGAGGACAGGAGGCGGCCTGCAGGGGGGTGGGAAAGGGCTTGGGTGGGCGCATCTGAGCTGCCCCCGAGTGAGTGTTGTGTTACATCTCAGGCAGTGATCTGGGCAAAACTGTGGCTGTGTTGTCTCCAACGGAGCCAGTTCTCATCCATGATACCTAACAAAAGAGGAAAAACTCGTGCCAGTTACCTTTGGTCCAGGAAGTCCTTGGTCACCCTGTAGGAAAACACAACAACCGTAAACTGAAGAGATCAATACAGAACAAAGCTCAGCACGCGTAAGGAAGGGGGCAACCCATGAGGTGATTTTAATTGAGGATTTAATGTTGACTGCCCTTCATTTTATAGTGGTTACTGGAGTCACGGAACCCTGACCTGGATGGCCCAATTTTATTGATAAGCTGGAACGGGTCCAGAGAAAGGCGACGAAAATGGTAAAACGTCTGGAATCTATGCCCTCCGAGGAGAGACTTCGGGAGCTGGGTATGTTTAGTGAGAAGAAAAGGTTATCTATCTATCTATCTATCTATCTATCTATCTATCTATCTATCTATCTATCTATCTATCTATCTATCTATCTATCTATCTATCTATCTATCTATCTATCTATCTATCTATCTATCTATCTATCTATCTATCTATCTATCTATCTATCTATCTATCTATCTATCTATCTATCTATCTATCTATCTATCTATCTATCTATCTATCTATCTATCTATCTATCTATCTATCTATCTATCTATCTATCTATCTATCTATCTATCTATCTATTTATTTATTTATAGTTTTATATACCGCCCTCCCCCTGAGGGCTCAGGGCGGTTCACAACAGGTTAAAACAAACATTAAAACATAATTTAATATCAATTATATAAAAACAGAACCCATTTTAAAATGTGGATGGCGTCTGGCTACCCCCCTCCCCCCCCCCTTGTGCCCATGGGAGGCCAGATGACATGGTAGATGTTTTTTTTAAAAACCAGGCTGGCAAAACGCCTGGCGGAACAGGTCTGTCTTGCAGGCCCTGCAGAAACTCTGTCAGTCCCGCAGGGCCCTGATCTCCCTAGGGAGCCTGTTCCACCAGGTAGGGGCCAGGGCTGAAAAGGCCCTGCCCCTCGTCGAGGCCAGCCTGATCATTTTGGGGCCAGGGATCACGAGTAGGTCCTCCTCCGAGGAGCGGAGGGGCCTACCGGGGCAATATGGGGAGAGGCGGTCTCTCAGGTATGCAGGTCCGAGACCGCGAACGGCTTTGAAGGTCAAAACCAACACTTTAAACATAATCTGGAACTCAATCGGCAGCCAGTGCAGATGGTATAGGATCGGTGTAATATGATCCCTGCTCGAACTGCCAGTAAGCAGCCTGGCTACTGCATTCTGAATGAGTTTTAATTTCCGGTGACATGATAGCCATGTTTAAATATTTGAAGGGATGTCATGTTGAAGAGGGAGCAAACTTGTTTTCTGCTGCTCCAGGGACTAGGACACGGAGTAATGGACTCAAGGTGCAGGTAAACCACCTAAACATTAGGCGGTTCCACCTAAACATTAGGAAGAACTTTCTGACTGTCATGGCTGTTGGACAATGGAATACGCTGCTTGGGAGTGTGGTGGAATCTCCTCCTTTGGAGATTTTGAAACAGAGGTTGGATCACCATCTGTCAGGAGTGCTTGGATTGTGCATTCCTGCATGGCAGGGAATTGGACTCAATGACCCTTGAGGTCTCATCCAATCTACGATTCTACGATTCTATCAGATCTTGGAAACAAAACAAATTAGTGTGCAGATGAGAGACCACCAAAAACCACTACATAGAGCAGTGATGGCGAACCTTTTTGAGACCGAGTGCCCAAATTGCAACCGAAAACCCACTTATTTATCGCAAAGTGCCAACACAGCAATTTACCCTGAATACTGAGGTTTTAGTCCTGCGTGCACCCACCGCTTTTCCCTGCGCTGGTCCAGTGCCTCCACCCCACCTCTCTGCCTCCGCCCCACCCGCTCGAGCAGGGGCCAGCCTGTTCTAGCCTCCAGCAAGTCCCACGTGCACTGCTCTGCACCTCTCTAGCATCTCCGCCTCCTCTGCTTCTGCCCCCCACCTCGGGCAGCAGCCATCCGAAGCACAGGCACCAGGCCCGCCAGCCGAGACCTCCCTGCTCTCCGCGGGGCATCGTGCCCAGCGGCCCAAGCCAGCCTAGATGTGTGTGGGGGGGGGGAGGTGATTTTCTGCCCTTCTGCATGATGAACCCTGTGTGTGCGTGCCCACAGAGAGGGCTCTGAGTGATACCTCTGGCACGAGTGCCATAGGTTCGCCATCACTGACATAGAGGCAGGCAATGGCAAATCACCACTGTTCATATCAACCTGAAAATCCCATGAGGGGCCACCATTGGTTGGCTGTGATTTGACAACATTTTCCACCACCCCTGAAGTTGTGGTGGCTGATCTCCTTCCGCCCCACCCCCTTGCCTGGCTTCCCACACCCCATTTACAGGAGGCAGCAGGGAGGCCGGGGGAGGGCAGGGTTTGGCTGGGGAGGGCAGAAGCCTGCAAGGAGCCCAGGAGGGCGAGGCACCACCACCTGCAAGGAGCCCCCCTGCATCCCTGTAGGCAGGCTCCTGCTCTCTGCAGGGACTGGGGAGGACAGAAGCTGGCCTGCAGGGAGGTCGGGCAGGGGGCAGGGCGCCACAATGGGCAGCTCAGGCACATGCTGTTTCGTCATGTGCGGGGTACCTGGCACCCCCCATGTGACAAAACGGCATGTACCCGGGGACATGGGATACCCCATGTCCTTATAAGCGGTACACCACTGATCCAGTCTCCCCCAAAGTAGTGATGAGACAGAACAATGAAACCACATTGGCAGGAGGCCTGGCCAGAACAATGACTCATGCAGAGATGTAGTGGGTCACCTCCTTCGATCTTTCCCTGCAGCATATACCGTGTTTCCCCGAAAATAAGACAGTGTCTTATATTAATTTTTGCTCCCAAAGATGCGCTATGTCTTATTTTCAGGGGATGTCTTATATTTCTGTATTCTGTTTGTCAGGCATGCTTCCAAACAAAAACTTTGCTACATCTTACTTTTGGGGGATGCCTTATATTTTGCACTTCAGCAAAACCTCTACTACGTCTTATTTTCCGGGGATGTCTTATATTCAGGGAAACAGGGTAGATCCTCATGACTTCTATCCAGTTTCTGTGACTAAATCCCCATCATTAGGGAAACTCAAGAGACCACCAAGGATATTGGCAGATCAGAGACTCCAGGACAGACCATCCACAGACCCTTAAAGCCAGGACCAAACTTCATAAGTCTGCTGAATTAGGAAGTATTAAATAGAAAAGGGCTCGTGATATACACACAACCCAAATCAATCACGCAGCACTTCAATTAGCCCAGGAAGCGTGCCAGTGGAAAAGGAATTTGTATTCTGTTTAATAGAGCTCACAGCTAACTCCTATAATTTGGCTAACAGATGGGGGTAATAAGAGATTTATATGCTCTCATGTATTGTAAACCAAGGTTTATAGTGCACTTGAGGGTGGGAAATAAGCATAAACATTCAGTTTTAGATCCTTAAATAATTTACCAAAAGTTCTCAGAGGGGGACTATAAACAGAGCCATGGAGCACTATTTATACTGCAAGAAAATGCAGTTGTATACAGCCAAAGAACTCAATCTATAATTTAATCCCCAGTCAAATGTGCAGCGCATGGAAGACTCCAAAAGACAGAAAGCCGGGCTTGGACGTGCAGTTCAAAAACATTAACTGGTTCAAAATTCTGAACACGACTGCTGACGGAAACAGGTCTTCTAGCCAGCGTCCAAATAACTTCCATTTACCCATTCATTTCCAGGGCCAATTTCAAGGACTTGTTCTTACCTCTGGACAATCTAAGCCCGTGGTGGCGAACCTTTGGCACTCCAGATGTTATGGACTACAATTCCCATCAGCCCCTGCCAGCATGGCCAATTGGCCATGCCGACAGGGGCTGATGGGAATTGTAGTCCATAACATCTGGAGTGCCAAAGGTTCGTCACCACGGATTAAGCCTTCCCAACAGGTGAGATCCTCCTCAGAGGTCACATGCCCTTGCCTGCAGATCTAAGGTGGGTGGCCAAAGAAGAGAAGAAACAAAATCTACCTAATGACTAAATGACACGACATCTCGCGTCAGCTTTTGAGCTCACTGGAACTCTTGGGAAAATCTGTCTTTTCCCTCCTTCATTTTGTACACTTTTGTAACGTTTCGCAAATGAAGATTGCTGTTGAGCTCAAAAGCTTGCCCAACGTTCTGTGTCATTTTGTTTGGCATGAATAAAAGGTATTACGTGGATTTTGCTTCTTGTTCTGGAGTTTGCGTGGGCCTATATGCAGTGGTGGGATCCAAAAATGTTAGTAACAGGTTCCCATGATGGTGGGATTCAAACTGTGGCGTAGCACCAATGGGGCTGGGCGGGGCACGACAGGGGCGTGGCCGGGCATTCCGGGGGCGGGGCATTCCTGAGCGGGGCTGTGGCAAGGACGCAGCCGCTGCACCGGTCCTTGGGCGGGAAACGAGTGCACGCAGGCGCAGGCTGCCACGCACGCCAGTGCGCCTCCTGCTAGATTGCTTCAAGTTCTGCGCGCTACTGCTGAGAGGAGGGGCGTAACTAAGGCAAAAGTCACGTGGCAAAATCACCCATTAGTCACCCCCTCTCGGCACACACAAATAATTAGTAACCTACTCTCGGGAACCTGGGAGAACCTGCTGGATCCCACCTCTGCCTATATGGTTGTTATACTACCCATGGAGGAGAAAGCCATTTCAGCCACGGCACTTCAACTGTGGAATATGCCCCTCACTCCATGCCCTGGTGTCAAACTTGCTGACCCTCCATCTTTCTGCCTAGGTAACTGTCAACTGTGCTGTTTGTTCCTGTTTCCTTGACGCTAATTACATCACTATCATTTTATCAACGATTCTGCTGGTGGTGGTTTTGCAGCTTAATCTTCCATGACTGTATATTGAACTGGAGGTCACTAAACTGTTTTTATTGTATTGTACTGTATGCGACCTGATCAAAAACAGAAGAGCAGCAAACTGTTGAGACTGTTGAGACATTGGTGCTGCTCTGGAAACACGTTCAGGTTATCATCAGGAATTTCAAAAGGCAGGGAGGAATTTAGATGAGCTCTTAATGTTTAACTTACTTTCTCTCCCTTTGGGCCTGCAAAGCTGACCGTTCCGTTCTTACCAGGACGACCGGGGGGACCCTGCAAAGGAACAATTAGCAGACTGAAACGTACCCATCACAGCAACTTTGTTATAACTTGGAGAAACAACCCCTAAGCAATCCAGGCACATTTTAAGAAATCTCAGCCATGGCTAGTAGGTGGATGAAATGTCTTGATAAAAGAACAGTTACTTGACAAGGAGATGTATGAGCTCAGGACCAGACTAGAGACTCCAGGTTGCAAACACGGAGCACAGGAAATGAATCCAGTGTTGCAAGCCACTTGCATAGTGGAAAAGCAGGATGTAAATGTTAAAAATATACACATAAACTGCAATGGAAATAATTTCAAGTCAAGAAGAGACAGAAGAAGAAGAAGAAGAAGAAGAAGAAGAAGAAGAAGAAGAAGAAGAAGAAGAAGAAGAAGAAGAAGAAGAAGAAGAAGAAGAAGAAGAAGAAGAAGAAGAAGAAGAAGAAGAGAAAAGAGGAGGAGGAGGAGGAGGAGGAGGAGTTTGGATTTATATCCCCCCTTTCTCTCCTGTAGGAGACTCAACGGGGCTTACAATCTCCTTGCCCTTCCCCCCTCACAACAAACACCCTGTGAGGTAGGTGGAGCTGAGAGAGCTCCGAAAAGCTGTGACTAGCCCAAGGTCACCCAGCTGGCGTGTGTGGGAGTGCACAGGCTAACCTGAATTCCCCAGATAAGCCTGCACAGCTCAGGCGGCAGAGCAGGGAATCAAACCCAGTTCCTCCAGATTAGATACATGAGCTCTTCAGCTAACAGCAATGTTTTCCCCAGCACAAGGGGGTGGCTCCTCGAGGTTTCAGGGGAAGACTCTGAGCACAAGGGGAAGTGCACTGTCAGAAGGACACCTCCCCAGGATCCAATTCTGTGTAATTTTATAACGGTTTTGAATGCTATCGAGTCACGGGTGGTTTGAAGGGACTGAGGAAAGAGCGATTCCTTGTGGCAAAAAGCAGAGCAACACCTACTTCCTTTTTCTCGGAGTGTAGTCAGCCCCCTAACTGGTGAGCCTGGCAGTCAAATATTCCTCTCATGCCACCCTTCAAACATGCCAGCCTTCACTAACACAGAAATGGTCTCCAGACAAGAAAAGTAAAAGCAGTGGCGTCGGAGGTTAAGAGCTCGTGTATCTAATCTGGAGGAACCGGGTTTGATTCCCAGCTCTGCCGCCTGAGTTGTGGAGGCTTATCTGGGGAATTCAGATTAGCCTGTGCACTCCCACACACGCCAGCTGGGTGACCTTGGGCTAGTCACAGCTTCTCGGAGCTCTCTCAGCCCCACCTACCTCACAGGGTGTTTGTTGTGAGGGGGGAAGGGCAAGGAGATTGTAAGCCCCTTTGAGTCTCCTGCAGGAGAGAAAAGGGGGATATAAATCCAAACTCTTCTTCTTCTTCTTCTACTCATGTCAGACAACTCATTACTAGCTGGAAGGTTGAATGTTGAAGGGCTCTGCTCTCCCCCCCCTGCTTCGCCCCACAAGCACTGCAGCCAGACATATCATCAGCAGTTTTTAAGCTGTTAGTAACGTTTCAGGCTTGTGACGCAGCTGCTTTCAGACACATTTAGAGCCACATGGTCTCAAGGACTGAGACTGCAGAGACAGAAGGCTCAGTTTGCAAAACTGTCTTTAGAATTAATCCTTGAACCTGTACTTCGGGCAGACTCCCAAGCAAGCCTGGGCACGGAAGGATGACTCAATACTTAATGAAAAAGGAACTGGACTTGCATTGTTTTCTATGGCCATTTACACATGTGTGGTCTTCTTCAAATTGAGTGTGCATTCCCTACAGCATAGGTGTCAAACTCGCGGCCCTCCCGATGTTATGGACTACAGTTCCCATCATCCCCTGCCAGCATGGTGCTGGCAGGGGATGGTGGGAACTGTAGTCCATAACATCGGGAGGGCTGCGAGTTTGACACCTGTCCCCTACAGGTTGGATTCTCAGTTATGCACAATTCCCACTCTTCCAAACTCACTGTGCTCTCAGATCAGACTCTCCGTGTGGTTTCTGAAACCAATTAAAGTGCAGCTTTTTGTCTGCCTTTGCAGGGAAAGCGATCGTTGTGCATTCGGCTTTCTTTGGGTTTTCCCGCTCCTTCCCACCTTCCCCGGACCACACAGCAGCAATTCCATTCATTATTCTGGCCAGCTTTTTGGGAGGATCAGACGGGCTTCTTCGTCATTATTTCAACACTGTATGTCAATCGCAGAAGCAACCGACTACACAAAACCCTGCTGGGAAAAAGAAGCGGCAGGCAGCCTTCCAAAATGGAGGTTTCAGAAACAACAAGGAAGTGGGAGACAGCCCAAATGGCAGCTTGGCTTGGTTCGGCTGTTCCTGACACTTCACAAACAGAAAAACATGGGAAAACTTCACTGTGAAGTAAGGAGATGCGGGGTAAGTACTGCGTGCATAAATGGCCCGTGATATATTTTGAGAATTTTGCTATCTTGGTTTTTTACTTTTAACAAGAGCTCGTGCATCTAATCTGGAGGAACCGGGTTTGATTCCCAGCTCTGCCACCTGAGCTGTGGAGGCTTATCTGGGGAATTCAGATTAGCCTGTACACTCCCACACATGCCAGCTGGGTGACCTTGGGCTAGTCACAGCTTCTCGGAGCTCTCTCAGCCCCACCTACCTCACAGGGTGTTTGTTGTGAGGGGGGAAGGGCAAGGAGATTGTAAACCCCTTTGAGTCTCCTACAGGAGAGAAAGGGGGGATATAAATCCAAACTCCTCTTCTTCTTCTTCAAAACAGCTTGCAAGAATTACTTAAACAAAACCACAAGTTATAAAACTGCTCCAAAGCAGTCTCTGAGTGGCAGTGCGGCGGGAGCATCTGTCCCAGATGGAATGGCGGGTTGCTCACGGGGCATTTTTCTCTCCTCTCCTGTGGACAGTGGTAATGCAGATCTTTGTGTGTCCTCCACCCCCATCAGTAACATCAGGCCTTCTAGGAATTACATTGTCCAGAATCCACCCCCAAACAGCATCACTTTCAATGTTGTTTTAACTGGAGACTCCAGATTCTCCTTTTAAGGTGAATTTAAAAGGAGAATCTGGGCTCCCTAGTTTAAACACCATTGAAAGTGATGCTGTTTGGGGGTGGATTCCAGCATCCCAGCGGCCGCCCATGGGGGGGAGGCGCAAACTAAGATTTTGCACTGGGCTCCATTTTCCCTAGCTACGCTTCTGCCTGGAGGGGAATACAGAAGGAACTGCCGGCCGCCGGCTGGGAGCCCAGCCAGGGAGGGGGCGGGGGGGCAGGGGAGTCTGCCATCCCTGGCCTCAGAGAGCTGCTTTCATAAGCACTGAGGCTGGGGGCGGGGCTTGGGGAGGCATGGCCACACACCCCAGGGGGGCGGGGGCGTGGTCCTACCCCATAAAAAATCTATACTTACGTCACTGGTTGGCATCCCTAGGTCCCCTGCCTCCAGACAGAGTATAACATCTAATCAAATGTTACCCTGGGCTGTTGTCCATTGCCCAGTGTCCCCAGGCATCCCCCACCCCTGATTCCCCCTCATCCAGAGGCTGGCCACTATTACACTCACATTAGTAAGCAAAACTCAGGTCTAAAACACTGGTGGGAACACAGATGATTGTGATATGCACAAGGGCAGGGGAAGGCGTCAGCGCACCCTTGCAGATCCACCACGAGTTCTTGATTTTAAAGGAATGGCTCATTTATTTAGGGCAGTGATGGCGAACCTATGGCACGGGTGCCAGAGGTGGCACTCGGAGCCCTCTCTGTGGGCATGTGCACACAGAGTTTGTCATGTGGGGGGGCAGAAAATCACCCCCCCACACACACACCTAGGCTGGCCTGGGCCACCAAGCATGACATGCGTGCACCGCGGTGAGCAGGGAGGACTCGGCTGGCAGGCCTGGTGCCTGTGCTCCGGTTGGCTGCTGACTTGGGGGGGGGGGGGGGGCGCAGAGGAGGCAGAGATGCTACAGAGGCACAGAGCGGTGCGCGTGGGACTTGCGGGAGGCTAGAGCAGGCTGGCCCCTGCTCGAGTGGGTGGGGCGGAGGAAGAGGGAGCCAACTGGTTTTTCTAAACCAAAACCTCAGCATTCAGGTTAAATTGCCGGGTTGGCACTTTGTGATAAATAAGTGGGGTTTGGGTTGAAATTTGGGCACTCGGTCTCAAAAAGGTTCGCCATCACTGATTTAGGGCAAAAAGACTCATTGAAAAGACGCTGCATCATTGCAAAAAGCAGCTTCCAACTGTACCAAGGCTGGTATTCTCTGCTAAAAGTCTTGGTAAGGGTTCTGAGGCCCCCAATACACCACGATCTGACGAGGTGTTCCTTCTTGCGGAGCCCCTCTGGCGCCAGCCCGCGCCTTCTCTTCCTTGGAAAGTGTGTGTGTCCCGTCCCCACCCCCTCACCCCGCCCCGAGAAGAGAGGGTGCAGCGCCTTTGCTTTCCTACCGCTGTCTGCTGCTGTTCTGCATAGCCAGCAAAGACTTAATTTCTTAAATAGGCTAATTAACAGCATGGGAGGGACGTGATGCCTGTAGTGCCAGCCTCCACCGCACCAGCTTAATGGAGGAAATGATCTGCCTGCTAAAATGGCTTATTATCATCATCCCGCAACCACTAATTTCTTTCTTGGGTAATTGCAAAATTGAAATAGAGAGTCAAAATACCACGCCAGTAGAGGAACCCCACCACTATTAATTACGAGGAACAGGGTGAGAAACCCAGCCAGGAAGACATCTGCGTCTACCAAGAGCCCTAAGCATACTTCACGCGAAGTACATACTGGTGAAATAAATTGGAAGGAGTGCAGGAGAAGCTTAAAAACAAAACAAAACACAGCCATAAAAATCCTCCCATCCCAATCTCCCGACTGCAACCCAGCAGTCCCAGAACGTCACCTGCCGTAAATCTGTATTTTACAGACAATTTTCCAGTGGAACAAACAGAAAGCGCCAAAGGCAGCACCTTTGTGAGTTACCCGTAGAAAAGCTGACAAGGTAGAAAAGTCCATTTAAATATAAAAAAACAGGAAAACCAAATTTACTTGAGCGGCAGTGGCGTAGCACCAACTGGGCAAGGGGGGGACGCCCCGGGCGCGCGCTGGGGTGTGGGAGTGGCGGAGGTGTTCCGGGGTATGGCAGGGGCTTGGCAGGGCTGCAGGGCAGTGGTGGGATCCAAAAATTTTAGTAACAGGTTCCCATAATGGTGGGATTCAAACTGTGGAGCAGCGCCAATGGGGCTGGGCGGGGCAAGACGGGGATGTGGCCGGGCATTACGGGGGCAGGGCATTCCTGGGCGGAGCTGTGGCAGGGACGCAGCCGCTGCGCCGGACCTTGGGTGGGAAACGAATGCACGCAGGCGCAGGCTGCCACGCACGCCGGTGCACCTCCTGCTAGACTGCTTCAAGTTCTGCGCGCTACTGCTGAGAGGAGGGGCATAACTAAGGCAAAAATCACGTGGCAAAACCACCCATTAGTAACCCCCTCTCGGCACACACAAATAATTAGTAACCCCCTCTCGGGAACCTGTGAGAACCTGCTGGATCCCACCTCTGCTGCAGGGTGCACGTGTGCCCCGGGCGCTGTTCCCCTTCACTCTGCCCCTGCTGAGCGGGCAGGGACGATGAAATAGCTCTGATGCCAGCTCAGCCAAGAAGTAGCTGCCATGCTGACCCTGTCGCAGGATCTGTTTGCCTTGGCGATAACAACAACTGGGCAAGTTTGACAATGGTTAGGTCTGCCCCCTCTGCTCCCATCCCTTTGACCCCAGTCCAAGTCTGCTTTCACACACTAGGCAACACGCTCTTAATGCACCACAACAGCAGTCCCCCTACCATTTCTGTATCAATCTATCAAATCTTTATAGACCAGCAAAAGGTAAATGAAATAAAGGATAGCCCACAAAGGATAAAGCATATTAAAACAGTAAGCATAAGTACTAAAAGGGGTAGAAAAAAATTAAAGGGACGATAGGTAGAAAAAGACACTAAAATTATTAAATGGACGGCTATAGCTGTTAAGTCACTAAGCCTACTGTGTTGCATGGATAAGGTGACCAGATGGTCACCTTTGTGAACCGGGACGGGCGGGTAGGCTGGCACGCGTGCACACGCACAGCCGCAGGAGCGCACGGCCTTCTGGAGCGCTCCCGTTTCCTGCCCTGTCACAGGGCGGGAAACGGGAGGCGAGGAAGCGGGCGTAAACGTCTTATCCCTAAACTGCTATGCTGGAGCTGTCGCACTGCCTTCTTGAAGGCAGTGTGGCAGCAACTCTTCGGGACACTTGAAAAAAAAACTGGAATGGCAGGACAAATTGTTTTAAAGGCGGGTTACATCGCCAAAAGCGGGACATCTGGTCAGCCTGTGCAAGGACCATCAAGCGACATATTTTGAGTGCAGCTACACAGAACTTAGCCATACTGCTTTTCTATATGGCAACCCAGCCGCCCAAATTTACTTGATACGGGCCATGGATGACCCAATGTGTTTTGACATCCTAGACAAGCTCTTGGTACCCTTCCAGTTTAGAGTTCTATTTTCTATGGTGTTCTATTTTCTATGGTTCTATTTGACATCCTAGACAATCCTCTGGGTACCCTTCCAGTTTAGAGTTCTATTTTCTATGGTGGAAGGAAGTACACAGGAAAGTCAACGGCCCTAGCGATTGATGGCAAACTAGGGCCAACAGGGCAATCAGGGCAGGGGGGGTGTTACTGGCAGCAAGAGGAGACACAGCAACATTACTTCTGGCATACCCGGAAGTGGCATCATTGTGTTGCTTGAGTACACTCTGGTATTTGGGCAAAAACTCTATGGTAGGTGCTTTTTTCACAGTAGAATGTTTGCCCAAATACCAGAGCATCCAACGTCACCACCAATGTGATAAAGTGTGGCACTGTTGGCCTCATCACTGTAACATCACTGGCCTAGGCCAATTCCAGCCAGGCAGATGATAGACAGAGGGGGCAGCGGCTGGGGGTAGTGATCCCCAGCAGTGCCTGGCAGCCCTGTGGCAGCCCTGGGAGATGGCGTCACCATTTTCCTATTCTTGGCAAGTAGCAACACAGCTCACACAGTTATCCCCCTGAGACTGGCAAGGAGAGAAAGGGAAGAGGACCTGTTGTCTTGTCAATCAAGACTCCATTTCTGATGGGCCAAACAACTCTAGAAACCTTGGCATGGATAAGGGCCATAAAATATTGGCTGCATATACATTTTCTAGTGGGATCCAATAGTTATATACCCTCTCTGTTATCAGATCAGAATGGTATACTTTGATCTTTAGAAAGGTTGAAGCTATTGGTTTCCCTTTGGAATCACTCCTTATGCTCACAAAGGTGGAAGCCTTCAGACTAGTTAAGAATAGGCTCTTGGATCTCGATTTTCATAATCTGACTCGTGCTGCCAAGACAACCTGTTCTCCGACTACATTATTAATCCCATGCGAGCGTGGAATGATGGCAGCATATCTTCGTCTGCTGATTAATCCCACCCAGAGGAGAGCCTTGGCTACTGCAAGATGTAATGTGCTGCCATCAGCTCTGCTGGAGGGAAGATTCAAGAATATGGAACGTTCTAAAAGGGTTTGTTCTTGTGATCTGATTACGGTTGAAACACTTGACCATTCTCTGTTTGTATGCCCTAAATACAAACACATGACCATTCTCTGTTTGTATGCCCTAAATACAAAATAAGATACACATGAAATACATGAATTCCATTTTCTTGCAATGTTCTCAGTGGCAAGAGTGTTATAAGATACCCAATCTCCCGAACAGCTCTGATGTGCTCTTTTGGGAAACTGTTGCAAGTTTTATACTGGAAATTAGTAATTTTAACTGTATTTCTTAAACTTCATTTTGTTTTAAAATATTGTCCTGTTTTGTATGCCAATAAAGGCTTGTGTGTGTGTGTGTGACTCCATCTCTGTACTGCTACCATAGGCAACGAAAGCTCTCGCAGCATGCACGTATAAAAGTGTTAGGATTTGCAAGTGTCTGTCACAATCCTGATAACAAGGGGTTAACTGTGTGCATGTTAATTAGCTAGTGAGGTCAGTGTCTTGCTATCTATTCCTTGATTAGTCATTGGGCAGTTAATCCGACATTGCTTATGTGAGGCAGAGCACGTAGGTCAGAGGTTATAAAGTTAACTATCCCTCTTTGTCTCACAGACTCACACACCCGAGGTTTTTCCCTGTACTGTAAGGTGAACCCCATTAAGGTGATTTTAAAGGCCTCTCTGCTAAGCCGAAACCTACAGAGAAAAACTTTGAAAAGCATTTTATTTTCTGAAAAGAATTCTTTTTGCAAACATGCTAAGATGCGTGTAGCCTTGACCGCAAACTTCTTGCCTTGTAGAGACCAAAATAAGCTATATCCTGCACGCAAAAAGAACTTCTCAAAACCACCAAGGTTTCTCTTAGGAATACTCTTTGATATTGTGTTCTTGTGATTCTCAGAAAAGCCACCTGCCACTCTTCTCCTCCTGACCCCCTCCCCAGGGAGCTTTGCTGCATGGTTATCTGTGACCTGTAACTATCTCAAACTATAGCTGGAATAACAAACTGAGTGTTAAGCCAACTTGGCATTATGCAGACGCGCATCAGAAATTTAGACAAGGCTTAGACAAGAAGAAGGAGGAGGTAAAATACTAATTAGCCAATCATTAATTCAATGCTGCTTGTTGACGTATCATTATAAAAATGAATGTATCGCTAGCAAAATTCGTCCTGGACCCAGTTAGGCTAAAGAGCTCTGGTAATAAACTTTCACTGATTTTTTCAACCATTTGCCTTTTGCGAAACTGGAATCAGCATGTAGTCTTGTGGACTGACACTCAAGGGGCAGAGTTGTCAGTACCTGTAAGATGGATTCACCTTAAGACGTGAATGCCTAGGCCACATGTGGGCTCACATGTGCCTAAGTTCTGTAACTAAGTTTATACTAGAATAGTAAGGATTTGTTATGTTTATTCCATGTATACCCTACCCTGATTTAGTTAAGTAAAGTTTCTTTTTATAATCACAGCAAAAAGTCTCCTGGTCTTTCCTCTCACTCTGCTCACTATGCATTGAAATCTTTCCTCTCACTCACAAATAGGGAAACAATTCCCCAACAAAAAGATTTCAGCATGAACAGATACTCACCCGAGGGCCTGGCTGCCCGTGGTCTCCATCCTTCCCGTTTCTTCCAGGCTGCCCAGGGACTCCGGCATTGAAATCTGGGCCCGGCAATCCAGGTGATCCGGGAGGGCCTGGGGGCCCAGGAGCTCCCTAGATAAATCAGAGAGGCTGTGAGTACAGTTGTCCTGCTTGATCCTAAGCAACTGGGGATGGGGGATGGGGAGGGCAGGGTTTGGAGGGAAGGGACCTCAAAGTGCTACCGTGCCTTAGAGTCCAACCTTCAAAGCAGCCCTTTTCGCCAAACGAATGGATCTCTGAAATCTGGAGATCAGTTGTAATTTCAGGAGATACCCCACCTGGAGGATGGCAACCACATTACTACTACCACCCCATCACCAATCAGTGGCGTAGGAGGTTAAGAGCTTGTGTATCTAATCTGGAGGAACCGGGTTTGATTCCCAGCTCTGCCGCCTGAGCTGTGGAGGCTTCTCTGGGGAATTCAGATTAGCCTGTACACTCCCACACACGCCAGCTGGGTGACCTTGGGCTAGTCACAGCTTCTTGGAGCTCTCTCAGCCCCACCTACCTCACAGGGTGTTTGTTGTGAGGGGGGAAGGGCAAGGAGATTGTAAGCCCCTTTGAATCTCCTGCAGGAGAGAAAGGGGGGATATAAATCCAAACTCCTCCTCCTCCTCCTCCTCCTCCTCTTCTTCTTCTTCTTAAGCAGATCAATATTTACTACAGCAACTACAACAACTACTACTAGTAGTAAAACCAGTAGTAAATATTGATCTGCTTTAGAAGGCAATTTCAGGGATTATTATGATAATGTGGGTAAAGTATTTTAGGAACTATGGATATAAGAATCACATATAATAAAAGCAATTTAAAATAGCAACCATTTTCTTAGAAATCAGTTGTGATTCCAGCAGATCCGGTCCCCACCTGGAGGATGGGAACCATATACTACCCCTACTGCTGCTGGTGCTGCTTCTACTACTAAGTAGAAACAGTGGCGTAGTGGCTAAGAGCAGTGGCTAAGAGCAGGTGCACTCTGATCTGGAGGAACCGGGTTTGATTCCCAGCTCTGCCGCTTGAGTTGTGGAGGCTTCTCTGGGGAATTTAGACTAGCCTGTGCACTCCCACACACGCCAGCTGGGTGACCTTGGGCTAGTCACAGTTCTTTGGAACTCTCTCAGCCCCACCTACCTCTCAGGGTGTTTGTTGTGGGGGGTGGGAGGGCAAGGAGATTGTCAGCCCCTTTGAGTCTCCTACAGGAGAGAAAGGGGGGATATAAATCCAAACGCTTCTTCTTCTAAATATTGGTCTGCTTTAGAAGGCTGTTTTAAGGATTAAGGTAATAATGTAGGTAAAGCACATGCATATAATAACTGCCCATAATAAACACAATTTAAAATATGGTACTGTTCATCATGGCCCTGTGCACAGGAACTCGGTTTTAAAGAAGAATCAGAATCCCAGAGAAGAACGTTCACATTCAAAGAACTCGGTACGATGGATCAACTCTCACATAGTAGCTGATCTTGATCTGACACTGAACAAATTAATTTTTTTTTTGTTCCCTCAGCATATCTGTTAGTCCCTCTGATGGGAACATGGAGTTGGGAACAGTAGTCTGACTGACAGGGCCTCATGCATTGAAATCTTTATTGGAGTTAAAATGGAAAGTACTGCGACGAGACAGCTTGATAAAGGTTCGCCGCCTGCAGTTCAGTCTTCCTTTAGAAAAGCTGACTATCTGAAGTTTAAGGATATCACAAAATCCTGAAACTGAGAGTACAATTGAGAGGGAACAAATTAAAGCAGAATGAAAATCCTCCACAGAGAACAGCAGAAGATTCCCTGTCGACAAGCTATTTGAAAAACTCCATAATGATAAGCCAAGACCTTTTTTCCCTTTATTCATCTCTGACTATTCTACTTCTGTAAAACCGGTCTGAAAAAATTATGATGCTGAGGTACAGTCTAGTTTTGAAAAGCACCTTCCCCCAAAATGCACTGGGCCACAGGCCTGGGGAAAAGAGATCCTCTCATGTGTCATTTTTTTCAGTTGAAACTAGCGGGGCCCGGTCACGCGTTGCTGTGGCAATTGTCCTTCTCATCACAGTCTGCAACCCACACAGATGTCCATCCAGGTCCAATGATCCTCAGCATAGCCTTTTGGGGTGGTCAAATGGAATCCCTCTTTCCCTTTTCAATTCACATTGTTATACGGTGGTGTCTTTTTTTTTTGTATAAGGTAACCCTCCCCATTCCACAATGGAACTGTCCAGAGTGCGAATCCCGCTGTCCATGAGGCTGGTTGACACGCACAGTCCTGGCTTGGGTAAGGCAGAACTGGGGCAAGCAGGCTATCCCAGTCAGGCAGCAGAGGCAGGGTGCTGAGGCGCTCAGATCGAGGCCAGCTCCCTGGGTTCTTAAAGGGCCACGTGCAAAAGAAGCGGAGCCGGTAGTGTTGGTTCGCCCCCCACCCTGCGGATTTTCATAGAAGAAAAAGGCAAACTCCAGCTCGCTTGTAGTAAAAGAGCTGTGGTGAATATGGGTGAGGAAGTGGGTAAGTGGTGGTTGGATGTGAGGGAGGGCAGAGTGAGGTGTGTGAGGATGAGCTGGATGTGTGTTGTGTGGTAGCAGTGGGTGAGGCACGGAGAGTGAAAGTTACCTGCGTGTGAGGGGGGTAACCCCACCTGATGTCTCACACGGCAAAGTGAGTATGTGTTTCACTTCCACTAGCATTACCTATTTACTGTTTTCATTGCTCATCTCTGGCCATCTGAGCGAACATTCTAAGGGCATACCAAGCCCTCAGGCCACAGACAGACAGGCTGCATGGTATGCCACTGAACAAAGATACTATGTTGGGGACACCTGGCCTATTCCTTTCAGAAATCTGAGTCAGGGCATTTGTACAGTGGTTGAGTCAGTTTATTTTCTTCCGCGTGGGCCTTAAAATAACCAAGATTTTCAAGGGACGGTACTGCCACCATTGGTGTTGTAATTGGTGGTGACCCAGCACCACATTTTTTAAAAAAAAATGGTCCTGAAATATTGATATACCGTTGTGATGACAGATTAAGCGGGTTCTCTAAATTCCCAGCTTTCATTAAAAAATAAAAGCAAGTTTCTACCTCCCCTTCCTTCGGGGAAAATATCAGGGAAAAGGCATATCTCTGCAAAGGAAGGGAACAGAGACTTACATTTGAACAGAATCGAAGCTGGGAGTTCAGCAAACCTGCTGGGCTTTTCATGAGAACGGTATAGCACTCCATCAATATTTTAATGCCTTTAAAGAATTTAAAGATAAAAGGGGAAGGGAGGTTTGACGATGACAATAGTCCAATCATCAAAAAGCAGGGTGGAGATAGGCAGGAATGGGCGGCACAAAGAAAACTGATGAGTAAGGGGTCGGGTACCTGGCCACGGTGCCATGGCCACAGTGCCCTGTTGCCCCCAAGGAGGCTTCCTGGTGGCGTGGGGGAGGCTTAAGATGACGAAAAGCCTCCCTGCCTCCATTGGGCTAAATAGACTTCAGCCACCTTTTTGGTGGCGTAAGTCTGCAGTCCTGGTCGCAATGGCGGAGGGAATCCTAGGCCAGTGATGGAGAACCTTTTTGAGACCGAGTGCCCAAATTGCAACCCAAACCCCAGTTATTTATCGCAAAGTGCCAACTCGGCAATTTAACCTGAATGCTGAGGTTTTAGTTAAAAAAAAACTGGTTGGTTCCCTCTTCCTCCGCCCCACCCACTCGAGCAGGGGCCAGCCTGCTCTAGCCTCCAGCAAGTCCTGGTGCACTGCTCTGTGCCTCTCTAGCATCTCTGCCTCCTCTGTGCCCCCCCCCCTCGGGCAGAAGCCACCCGGAGCACAGGCACCAGGCCCGCCAGCCAAGTCCTCCCTGGTCACCACAGTGCGCGCATGTTGTGCTCAGTGGCCCAGGCCAGCCTAGATGTGTGTGTGTGTTGGGTAATTTTCTGCTCCCCACATGACGAACTCTGTGTGTGCGTGCCCACAGAGAGGGCTCCGAGTGCCACCTCTGGCACCCGTGCCATAGGTTCGCCACCACTGTCCTAGGGGCACAGGGACCTTGACACATCCCGTGCTGCGTCCCGTGGTGCGTCCCACTGCTTGGGAGGGCAGTGACAAGTACGCCACTGTGGAGGGCAAATCTGCCAGCGTGGTTGTGCGCCACTCTCACTGGCAGATCGTCCCCTGCTCTGAATGGGGCTAAGAAACATTAAGGTGACTTGCAGAAAAACACTGGGATAAAAGTGGTCTCAAAAGAACCAGCAGAAAAGATGGGAAAGCAAACAACCAACCCCATAAATGTGAAGTGACCACTAAAGGCATAAAAATGTGTGTGGGAATCAGGAGGCAAACCAAAGCTGCATGGGGCCAGAACTGATGGGGGGAAAAACACGCAGAAAAGCCCTCTGTCTTACTCTTTCTTTTTACGCCATCCAATCAGGCAGTTTAACTCCTTATTTCCACCATACATACACACACACACACACCCCGCCATTGGCTGTTTCACTGCTGAGTGGCGGTCGGTTGGGAAGAACCAAGGTGCTTCCACAAATCCAAGAACCTGGCATGATGGCCCTTCTCCCTTGCCCGTCAGTTTGCCCCCAGAATATGTTTCACTGCATCTAACCATGGAGGTTCCATTTAGCTATGTCCTACATCCACTGTTATGCCTATCTTCCTTTAAGGGACTAAGGCATAGGGAATCACGTGGCTCTCAGATGTTCAGGAACTACAATTCCCATCAGCCCCTACCAGCATGGCCAATTGGCCATGCTGACAAAGGCTGATGGGAATTGTAGTTCCTGAACATCTGGAGAGCCGCAGGTTCCCTACCCCTGGACTAAGGCATGAGCCCTGTTGGGAAGGACAGGGTATAAATATAAACAGTGGCTGGCCCCGGGCTCACTGACTCCAAATGACTGACAAATGACAATTTGGAAATCTTCTATGCCAGTGGTGGCGAACCTATGGCACGGGTGCCAGTGGTGGCACTCAAAGCCCTCTCTGTGGACACGCACAAACAGAGTCGCCCCCACTTCCCACACACACACATCTAAGCTGGCCTGGGCCGCTGGGCTCGATTATTAGCATCAAACCTAAGAGCCAGTTTTAGGGAAGCGGTGTAGGTAACCCTGTTAAGTGCTGTTAAACCCCACTGATTTTCATGTGAAGAACTAAAGCGTGATCCTTTACCTGGGAGTAAGCTCGGTTGCTGGCAATGGGGATTGCTTCTGAATAAACCCTCCTAGGGTTGTAATTCACCCGTTGGAAGAGCTGCACAGTTGCTTCAAAGCAAAGCCACCGACTACCACCAAGCTTACTCCCGAGAAACGCGTGCCTCGGAGCCAACTATTTTTTCTAAACTAAAACCTCAGAATTCAGGTTAAATTGCCATGTTGGCACTTTGCGATAAATACGTGGGTTTTGGGTTTCAGTTTGGGCACTCGGTCTCGAAAAGGTTTGCCATCACTGTTCAATGCTGAAATGAAGGCTGAAGCAACATCCGCCTACACCCCCCCCTCCCCCCGCCCTCCACCACACTACTTTCTTTTTCACATCTAACAAAAGTGCAGGACATTTGCCCAGGTCAAAAGTTGGCAATCAAAAAAGAATTTTTAGACTCTTAAGATCATGTGAAGTATAAACTAATCCCCAAATAAGTCATCTAAAGGGACAAAATTTTGAAGTCCCCAGACTGGTTCTACAGTAATTCAGAGTAGGCCACAGTTTTTAGTTTATGTCTTTAAATTACAAAATGTAAAAGAAACAGCAGCAAACTATCAGTATCTACTTACTCTTGGAAGTTCAGTGTCTCTGTCAAAATCACCAGAGCCAGAGCCAGACCCATCCAATTCTATCCTTTTCTGAAACTAAAGAAAATAAACTTTAAAATATTGTTGGCAGGATGTGACAACCATCCCCCATCCAGTGTGTCATTAGTTGTACAAATATCTTTTAGCTTCTCAGAACATTCCTCACGTATTTTACCTTATCAGAAATGTTCACATTTGCCTCGATATCATTTTAGGTGAAATACATTAAATGAAAACCTAAGAATGTATGGAGACATACTCACACACACACCACTTTGAGAATGGTGCCTCCTTTAATTTTAAATCTTTTTGCTTTCTTTCAAAAGTACCTTTTATATTTTGCCCAAGCAGAGCCTCCAGATTGACCTGAGGTAAAACTCAATGATAAACCTCAATATGATCATATATGAAGAGAAAGTGAAGTTTGAAGTATTCGCTAGAAATCCTTTATTAAGTTATTGCTGTTGGTGCAGTTGTAATTACACTTTGGTAAAACACTGTTAATGAACTAGGTTGTCTGGCAGCACTTAAGCACTTTCCACTCTAAACTAGCAATCTTTTTGCTTCAATCCATTTGCTATTTTGCTGACAAAATTGGATGAATAAAGAAGAGAAGAAGAAGAAGAAGAGTTTGGATTTATATCCCCACTTTCTCTCCTGCAGGAGACTCAAAGGGGCTGACAATCTCCTTGCTCTTCCCCCCTCACAACAAACACCCTGTGAGGTAGGTGGGGCTGAGAGAGCTCCGAGAAGCTGTGACTAGCCCAAGCCAGCTGGCGTGTGTGGGAGTGGACAGGCTGATCTGAATTCCCCAGATAAGCCTCCACAGCTCAGGCGGCAGAGCTGGGAATCAAACCCGGTTCCTCCAGATTAGACACACGAGCTCTTAACCTCCTACGCCACTGCTGCTCCTTTTGCTTAGTTTGTTTAGCCTAGCAATCCCACGCACGTGTCATTTTTCCTTTTTTTTGTTTTGAGGGGGGCTGTCTGTGGACCTACAGCAACACAAATATGTGCATATTGCAGCTTCTCTAGTCATGTTGCTGGAGCTTCACAGATGGCCCCCTCAAAACAAAACAAAAAAAAGCGACCTATGCACTGGATTGCTGTTCTTTTACTTTTGAAAGTGGAATAGGAAATGGATGAGCTGTAAGCAGAGGAAACCTCCGTGGGGAATCTCCACAAAGAACCACCTGCAAGACACAGAATGGTCAGCACCGCTGTGAAATCGACAAGAGCTCCGTGCAGCAGGTAGGAGGAAAAAAAGATCTGTTTTGTCTGACAACGCTTGGGTTCTTCCACGCTGTCAGAAAACAACATCCCAAAAATAACCTTTTCATAACGTCCTAAAGACGTCATATTTATGCTGTGCAGAATCTACCTCATGGCAATGCATTAGAGATTAGTGGACTGCTGTTCACTGGGTTCCCATGCCACCATTACAACTGGTCAAAAGCAGATATTGCATCTACAAGCCCCATAATTGTCAGATGGTCCAAGAGGAAAAGAAGAAGAAGAAGAAGAAGAAGAAGAAGAAGAAGAAGAAGAAGAAGAAGAAGAAGAAGAAGAAGAAGAAGAAGAAAAAGAGGAAGAAGAAGAAGAAGAGGAGGAGGAGGAGGAGGAGTTTGGATTTATATCCCCCCTTTCTCTCCTGCAGGAGACTCAAAGGGGCTAACAATCTCCTTGCCCTTCCCCCCTCACAACAAACACCCTGTGAGGTGAGTGGGGCTAAGAGAGCTCCGTAGAGCTGTGACTAGCCCAAGGTCACCCAGCTGGCGTGTGTGGGAGTGCACAGGCTAATCTGAATTCCCCAGATAAGCCTCCACAGTTCAGGCGGCAGAGCTGGGAATCAAACCCGGTTCCTCCAGATCAGAGTGCACCTGCTCTTAGTCACTGCTCTTAGCCACTATGCCACTGCTGCATAGAATTTACCTCAGGCTCTGGTCTGGTTGTTGAGGTGAGTAACATGTCTTTAGTGTAAAGCTTGCTGCTATCAGTGTTTCAACTGACCAGCTTGATGCCTCACCCTTTCTCTCCCTGGCATCAAATACGGCAGCCTGCCTTTTGGGGGAGAACTGGCAATGCTTGTTCATACATGAGTCTATCCCATCTGATGCAAGGAGGAAGGCTTGGGGATATTGTGGTGTGATGTAGCAGCTAGTTTGTTGGATTAGGAGACCCTGGTTCGAATTCCCACTCTGCCACAGAAGGGGCTGATGGGAATTGTAGTCCATGAACAACTGAAGCACCAGAGTTGGACACCCCTAGGTTAGACTGTCGGAATAAGATCAGGGAGACACAGGTTTGAACCTCTACACTGCCTTGAAAGTTCGCAGTGTAACCTTCAGCCAGTCACACACTCTCAGCCTAACAGGGAAATAGTTTTGTTGTGCTAGTGAGGACAAAACAGAGGAAACGCAACGTGTGGTTGGTGTTTGGAATATGCTGCAACAGGGGGTGGTGATGGCCACTAACCTGGATAGCTTTAAAAGGGGCTTGGACAGATTTATGGAGGAGAAGTCGATTTATGGCTACCAATCTTGATCCTCTTTGATCTGAGATTGCAAATGCCTTAGCAGACCAGGTGCTCGGAAGCAGCAGCAGCAGCAGCAGCAGGCCATTGCTTTCACATCCTGCATGTGAGCTCCCAAAGGCACCTGGTGGGTCACTGCGAGTAGCAGAGAGCTGGACTAGATGGACTCTGGTCTGATCCAGCTGGCTTGTTCTTATGTTCTTATGAAAGGAGAACCATGTGAGCCAGTTTGAGCCATCGCTGGGGGAACAAGTGTATAAATGAAGTAAACAAATAAAATGTTGTGATGTAGGGTTATTCCCAAGGTGGGGCCTGGAGCTCTCCTGGAATTACAACTCATCTCCAGACCATAGAGATCAGCTCCCTTCAAGGGAAACGTCAACTTTGGTGGTGCACTCTACAGTATTATGCCCAAACTCACAGGCTTCCACGCCCAAATTGCCAGCAACTTCCCTGGAATTGGCAATTCTGTGTGGCGGGCAAACCCCGTGCAGTCAGTCCTCCCAAGCAATTGCCATGGAGCAATTCAAGTAACAGTCCTTGGCAGAACCTTGCCTTCAGTCCAACTCAGTAACATATAGTGCAGCCATTCTCAACCAGGGTTCCATGGTACCCTGGGGTGCCGTGAGCATGTCCCGGGGTACCGCGGCAACACTACCGCCCCCCCTCACTTTTGTGGTGTCTCCCACCGGGGCCAGGAAGGACGTGGAGCTGGCCCATGGGGCAGGGCCTGCCACAAGGTCAGCAGCCGCCGCCACCCCCAGTGCTTCCCTTCACCCTGGGAGGGGAAGGTGGGGTGTGTGGCAAGCAGGGGCAATGGGAGGGGAAGGTGAAGGGTGGCGGCAGGGGTACCGTGAGATATGAAGAGTGAGTCAAGGGTACCCTGACCTCGAAAAGGTTGGGAAACACTGATATAGTGGTTAAAAGCAGTGGACTCTAATCTGGAGAACCGGGTTTGATTCCCCTCCGCCTCCACATGAGCGGCTGACTCTTATCTGGTGAACCAGCTTTGTTTCCCTGCTCTTCCACATGAAGCCTGCTGGGTGATCTCGGGCTAGTCACAGCTCTCTCAGAACTCTCTCAGCCCCACCTACCTCTCAAAGTGTGTGTTGTGGGGAGGGGAAGGGAAGGTGACTGTAAGCTGCCTTATAGGAGAAAAATGCAGGGTATAAATCCAGACTCTTCCTCTTCTCTCCCCTCACCCCTTTCTCGTGTCTGTCTTTCCCTTCTTCTCACAAATGCCATTCTCTTTCACCCGCACCATCCTCTCTCTCTCTCCTCCCGGACACAACGATCAGCCAATACAACCTCTGCCAGAAGCACAGTACAAAGCAAGGCAGGAGGATACGCAGAGGAGGGACTCAGCAAAGGGGGGGGGGGGCACTCACAAATCCCCTTGATGGAGCCGGTGGTCCGGGGGGCCCTGGAAGCCCGGGCGGTCCTGGCAACCCAACCCCAGCATCTCCCTAGAACGAGACAAAAGAGGATAACATGGTCATGGTTTTAGACAAGTGATGCCACATGGATCTTGCCGAATCTTTCATCTCCCCACAATGTTTACAGCCCTGGGAATTGTCCTGTCGTCATGCCGACACATCGGCTTTGTCAAGCTGCCAGGCACTTGTAAGCGCAAACAAAATTAATTCAGAATCCTTCTCGTGTAGACACTTCTCTGCTATTAAAAAGGCATTACGTCGAGTGTGCTCTGGAATTACGCACAATAGATTTTCTAACAACGTTGACGCGGTGGTAGCGGAAGGAAGTTATAGTGGTGGAAAAACACTGGCAAGACCGGCACTGGTTTGTGATCCATCTGGTAGTCGTTGGCTAACATGAATAGAATAGAATCTTTTAAAAGAAAAGGATTTATTTTATTGTATATGGCTACAGGCTCTCACAAAACAACACATAACAAAATAGGTATAAACGTTAAATACGTAAAATGCAAATCATATATACTGTACAAAAAACCCCAAAGAAATTATTTAATAAAACCCACTAATGCTGTGGTGGCAAACCTTTGGCACTCCAGATGTAATGGACTACAATTCCCATCAGCCCCTGCCAGCATGGCCAATTGGCAGGGGCTGATGGGAATTGTAGTCCATAACATCTGGAGTGCCAAAGGTTCGCCACCACTGCGACCAATGCAATAAAATCCAGTTTGAGTTTTTAGTGGTATATTTGTACCGTAATTTTCTAGCAGCCAGGGAAAAACGTGAAGCTCTGTGGCAGCCATTTGCTACCAGTAATTTTGGGGCTGTGCCCACCACACTAGTCAATTCCACACAGCAAATGTATAACGAATCGCAGTCGTTATACAGAAACCCGTTTTCCTTTTTCCCATTCACATGCGTGCTGTGCAGGCAGCAATTGGATCCCACAGGAACAATCCGGGTTGCTTTTGCGCCTTTGCACGGAGATGCTTCTCTCTCTTTTTCAAATTTCCTGCAACACATGTTTAGCTGCGCAGGCATACGGAAACGAACCCCTGCAGCCATGCTGATTGTCCCACAATATGATCAGCTGTACCTGGTGTTTTCCCCACAGACAAAATTTCCTGGGATAGACTTGGGATCATATATTCCAGGGTGTTTTTGATTTCAGTTCCTCCCTTCGCACAGCAGCCCGTCAGCACGTTCAGGTCAAGAGGAAGAACTCCAGTGAATTACGCACGAGCCCCCGGTTTATTTTCATTTTCCGCATGAGCGTTTAAGTTTACGTCGTTTACGTCATTTACGTAGTTTAAGTAGTTTGCGTATGTTTACGTAGATTCCATTTTTCTGATGTTCTGATTGGCTGCAGCTAAGGGGCGGCGAAGCTGGGAAAATAAACCGGCCCATTTCTTGCGGTATTTGCAGGGGAGTAGATCAGCATGGGCTTTTTCAAAAGAACTGCCAATTTAATAGTTTTTTAAAAGCTGCGGGATAAGGCAGATCTCGCAGGGTGGGCCCAAGTGAGACCCAAAAGCCATGTGGAAGTCATGGCCAAACCAGGATAGTTCACTTCCTTAAGGCAGGATATACTGGCTGTGGGGAAGACGCCCCTGCGTAGCTGCGCATGTGAAACACGAAAGAAAAACAAAAGAAAAAGGAACCTCCCTGCAACAGAAGGCAACAGAAGGTGGATTCCCTCACTGTGGATGGTGCAGTGAAAGGGAGGGAAATAAAGAGCTTCCTGCCTGGCCGTTTGCGCGGGAGCAGCTCCAACCCAGCACTTTGCAAAAGGATCGCTGGTTTAGCCATTTTTGAAAATCCCAGGTTGAGGGAAATAAAATGGGGCAGGCTCGTTTCAGGGACGGGAACTGTGATGAAGTCAAGAAATGATTTGTATTGCATTCTACACCTGTTGTCTTTGCCCTGTGCAGAACCCACCTCTGTGTCAGAATTCCACAGGTGCCTGCAAAACATTTTGGGACACGAGATAGACACAGTCGTTTTTGGGTCCCCTTACAGCAGGGGTGTCCAACTGTGGTGCCCCAGATGTTCATGGACTACGATTCCCATCAGTTCCTGCCAGCAGTTGGACACCTCTGCCTTACAGTCTCAGTTTTCTCAGCTGGAATCTATTGGCAAAGCAAAGGAGTTAAGGACAGAGCCTTTCAGTTGCTTCTGCTCTCCCCAGAGGGGAGGGCAGAAGGGACTGGCAGCTGGGAGCCTGGAGGGAGAGGCGAGGCCTGGGGGTGGGGTTTGGGGGGTGGGGCCCCATCCCCCAAACCCCACCCCAAACCCCACCCCTGAACATTAGAGTTTGCATCTTGTAAAGAATTTTGTGAACTTTCATTTAGTAAGCAAACTAATGGGAGAAAGGCACCTGTTTCATTATCCTGTGACTGTACATGAGGATAACCAATCTATGATTTGTCTTGTTAAGAAAAGAAGTGCTGATGCAGGTATCAAGCACATAGACAACAAGCACCATCTTGTCAGAGACCTGAAGACTATTGAACTGGAATATGGCCCTACTGAGAGAATGGTTGTTGATATCCTCACCAAGCCGGTGAATCGTGTGTACTACGAAGAGCCACGTGGGAAGATGAACTTGATTTGTTGAATGTTCAACCTTTCCATGTTTTGTTCCGTGAAGATTGAGAGGGGGTGTCAGCAGTACGTGCTAAGTGTTTGTAGGAGCAATGTCAGTTGCACCATTGGGTTTGAGTGTGGGTTGGTGCCGGGCAGCTGGTGAATGAGGAATGACCTTTACCAGCTGCTTGTGCACTTATGTTTTGACTTCTTTCTTTTGTAAATATGTTTTTATGTAGCCTGTGTTATTTTTAAACTCTATAAAGAAGTAACTTTCTTAAGCAACTCTGCTGCGTGTGGCTTCAGCTTCAGTCCCATCACTGTCCATAGGATATTCCAATGTGATCACAAAGGCCCTGTTTTCCACTAGTGGCTTGTAGGGGATGTGACTGTGCTGGGCAACCCCTAAGTAGGCTGTATGCATCCTGTCTTTTAAAGACACTTTTGATAATTACTCCTCTAGAGTAAATTCCTCAGTTCTTACTCTAAATATGGGAACGCCACAGGGCTGTGTGTTGAGTCCTTTATTGTTCACCCTTTATACATATGATTGTACTCCTGTCTATCATAGTAACACCATTATCAAATTTGCCGATGACACAACGGTGGTGGGGCTCATCTCTGGAGGGGATGAGTCTGCCTATCGGAGTGAGGTGGACTGATTGCTCTCACGGTGCAGGGGAAATAACCTGGTTCTTAACACTAACAAGACAAAGGAGCTTATAGTGGACTATAGAAGGAATAGCTCAGAAATTCAGCCCTTGACTATAAATGGAGATCGAGTAGAGCGGGTGGCTAGTTTTACATTTCTGGGCGTTATGATTAAAGAGGACTTGACCCGGGGCGTTCAGACTGCTGCGGTGGTGGTTAAGAAGGCCCAGCAAACACTGTACTATCTGAGACTTTTAAGGAAACAACAACTGAATGGAAAACTCCTGGTGTCCTTTTACCGCTGTGCTATAGAGAGTGTCTTAACCTACTGCATCTGTGTATGGTTCTCCAGTTGCACAGTGGCAGATAGGAAGGCGCTCCAAAGGGTGATCACTCCTGCACAGAGGATTATCGGCTGCCCTCTCCCCTCCTTGGAAGAACTCTATAATTCCCGAAGCCTAAAGAAAGCCCAAAATATTCCGAGAGACCCGTCTCATCCACCACACTCTCTTTTTGAACTGTTACCATCCAGCAGACGATACAGGTCTATCAAAACTAGGGCAAAGAGGCTTAGAGACAGCTTCTACTCTAGAGCTGCGGCGATGCTGAACTCCATGGCTTCGTGTTGATGTGTTTGGGGCTGTGTAGGGATGGGTGGAGGAAGGGGAAAGTGAGGATGGGGTATGAGCCTAAAATTGTGGGCATCGAGGAATGCTGCTGTAAATTTCGTTGTGCGTGCACAATGACCATAAAATGCTTATGCTTATGCTACTGAATTGGGTACAGAATGAAGAAGCAGCAATACGCTTTATGCAAAGGCGAGGGGAGGCCAGAGAGGGCTGTGAAGCCGCAGCTTGAGATTGGAAAGCCCAGTTTCACAATGGCTAAAAAAACGACCTGATGAAGAAACAGATTTTGGCTGGAGACTCTTCCGGCATTCCCACACCTTCAGCTGATTTAGTGGTTAAGGGTGGCAAACTCTAAAGAGGAGAACGGGGTTCAATTCCACACTCCTCCACATGAAGCTTGGCTGGGTGACCTTGGGCCAGTCACGGACTCTCCGAATTCTCTCAGCCCCACCTGAGAGCCCCACCACAAGGTGTCTGTTAAGGGAAGGGGAAGGGGAGGAGCTTGTAAGCCACTTTCAGAATGCATGTAATGTTATTTATTTGGGTCTGAGATGGCTCTTATTTAAATTGATGGTATTATCTATATATATAAAAAGCTAACCGTGTATTTGTTGATGACAGTATACCTCAGTAACTGCCGGGCCAATTCCTCTGAACATTCCCAGCCACTGTAGTCAGCCAGGCGAGAGTGTTTTTAGATGTTCACATACCTGAAATTTCACACCTGGCCCAGGTAAAACGCCTTTTTCCTGGCGCTCCCTGGTGAAGGACACGCAGCTGCCTGAGTGTAACTGTCACCCTTAGAATGTTCGTGCTGCTTAGAATGTTCACTCAGCTGGCCAAATATGAGCAGTGGAAACAGTACATAGGCAGTCACTCCAGTGGAAGTGAAACACATACACACACATACACACGAGGGAGAGGGAAGGGAGGGAGAGGGAGGGGTGGCATGCAAGGGAAGAGAGGGAGGGAGAGGAAAGGGACGGAGGGAGAGGCATGCAAGGGAAGAGCAGTGAGGGAGGGGAGACAGTGAGGGGTGGCATGCAAGGGAGGGGGAGGGAGAGGGCCCAGTCTCTGGATATGACCCACCCACCCTAGCGGAGGGAGAGGGAAGGGAGGGAGGGGGAGGGGTAGCATTCAAGGGAAGAGAAGTGAGGGAGGGGAGTACTTTATACTAAAAAAACAAGACAGCACCATATAATGATGTGCATTGAAAAGGGAAAGAGGGATTCCATTTGACCACCCCAAAAGACTATGCTGGGGATCATTGGACCTGCATAGACATCTGTGTGGGTTCTGGACTGTGATGAGAAGGACAATTGCCACAGCAACGTGTGACCGGTCCCGCTAGTATCAGTATAAAAGTGATAGATTTTATCACTATTTTAATATGAATGTTACCACTAAAGGTTATTAGTATTTGAGAATAGTTATTGGTTTTACACACATTGGTTTTAGAGTTTTAATGGACTATTATATTTATTTCCCAGTTCTGAAGTCACCTGTTATACGTGAATACGATCTCCCCAGAACACTAATTGTTTGATGTACTCTGGAATTGAATTGACCTGTTTTAAGGTTTCTGGATGGCCTATGACTGTAATAAACTCACCCACTCACTTTGAGCATCCTTAAAGGAAGAGAAAAGTGGCGTATAAAAAAACAACTCTTCTTCTTCCAATTCAGCGGTCCTCAACCTTCCTAATGCCGCGACCCTTTAATACAGTTCCTCATGTTGTGGTGACCCCCAACCCTAACATTTATCCATTTTACAGATGGAGAAAGCTGATGAGGAGAGTCTTAGGCGACCCCTGTGAAAGGGTCATTCGACCCCCAAAGGAGTTGATTTCGATTTCAAATACCTTTAATGGCATATAAATAGTTTAACATTAACATTGCAAGATAATAACAGCCTTTACAACTTCTGACGAGTTACATTTAAAAATTTAGCCACCACTTCCAACAGCTCGTAGTTGTGGCTGTTTAAAATATATATAACCTTCTGTTTATCTGTAATGCCTTCACTTCCATGCAGGAAAGGGATTATGTTCTTCTTCCTATCTATCTCATAAAAAGGACAATCCAACAGCATATGAGATACTGTTTCCACAGAACCCATGCCACACGGGCATGTCCTTTCTTTATGTGGGATTCTAAGGTGGCGTCCAAGGCTAAAGGAAGAAGGCAGGGCATTACACCTAGCTAAGGTGATTGCTCTACGCCACCGGGCCTCAACCAGGAGATAAAGGTACCGGGCTACAATTAATCTATCCACTGGTATTCCCAGAGAGATCGGGGAACAGGTTTTATTAGCTTCCTCTAGCATCTGTTGAAACTCTCTATCAAAAAGTCCCCAAAGGAGTCGCGACCCACAAGTTGAGAATCACTGTTCTTATAGGAAGGATTAATCTCTCCAGCCCATCTTTCCCTTGAATGCCACGTTCTTGCCCACCTGTGGCCACCCCTTTCACCCACGTCCCCTTCCATTTCTTATCAGTCTCTCCCTCTTGCCACCTGCTTTCCCTTCTCACACACCCTCTGTCTCCTTTGCCCCCTGCCCCGGTCACACAGCCTGTGGTTCCTTACCACATGCACAATTCTATATCAGATCAGGAATGCCTCCATGTAAAATACCTGGCATGGCATCCTACGAGAAAAATCCAGTTGACATCTGAGAGCAGCAAGAGTGTCCCTCCTGCCTCCTGGCTTTTGTCCGACTGCAGCACATCGAACCTGGTATTCCAGCAAGCATAGCCTCAGCACTTGACATGTGCATGGGACTGTTACCTTCTACATGCAAGGAATATAGGAGAGCCTTCTGGGTAAGCATTCTGCACCCAGGTAATCTTTATGGGCTTTTCTGCATCGTCAGTTTCCTCTCTGTTCTTGTTTCTTTGGGAGAGGGGTGGGGGTCAGTTCTGCTCCCTCTAATGAGGCATTCATTGAAAATGGGGGCATTCATTGAAAATGCTGGGGGCAAGAATTAGGACTAATAAAAGGAAACACTTCTTCACACAACGTGTGATTGGTGTTTGGAATATGCTGCCACAGGAGGTGGTGATGGCCACTAACCTGGATAGCTTTAAAAGGGGCTTGGACAGATTTATGGAGGAGAAGTCGATCTATGGCTACCAATCTTGATCCTCCTTGATCTCAGATTGCAAATGCCTTAGCAGACCAGGTGATCGGGAGCAGCAGCAGCAGAAGGCCCTTGCTTTCACATACTGTATGTGAGCTCCCAAAGGCACCTGGTGGGCCACTGCGAGGAGCAGAGTGCTGGACTAGATGGACTCTGGTCAGATCCAGCAGGCTAGTTCTTATGTTCTTATTGATTTGATATCAAACTTTTATGTCCAGCATAAAATCCTGCAGTTTAAATCTGCAGGGGGATGTGTCCAACATAAACCTGTTTGATATTGAATCAACCACTCAAGGGAGCAAAACATGTACAGGACTGGGGGGGAGGGGGGGGAATCCAGGAAGAAAGAAACTTAAAAGTGAGGAAAACTGAGAGTGCAGAAAAGCCCAATGATTAGAATCCACCCAAATTTTTATGGATTTGTATGCATTTTGGTTTTAACTTTTGAACGATATGGGTTTTTGTTGCTTTTAACGGTTTTTCATACGTTATTTTATTATGCATGTTTTTAACTTATTAGCCACCTCGTTGGCCCTAATGATGGAAAAGGTGAATTGTAGTTTTACCTGTAACAAAAGCTCCCAAGGTTGCTGAGGAAGTGACTTGTTTAGAGCTAACCATGCTGTCTCTCTTGCTTTCCTGGAGAATTTTATCACTTTTGTACTGGGCTGGCTTTGCAGTCAGAAAAAAGTGACTTTATCCAGGTGTCCTGGAAAACTCTGGTGGCAAACATCCCTTTCTTTTCCAGTTTTCCTTGGTTGTACCTGTTTAATATTTGAGATGGAGTTTGGGATGATTCAAAAGTTAACAACACTTTTTTGTGGGAGCCATTGGGAGAGAAAGCGAATTGAGTCCAGCACTTGGACGGATATCAGATCAAGGCTGCTTTTCCTACTCTGGAGTAGGTGGCTCAAGTTGTTTATAGCTGAAGCCACTGTCTTCCATGCAGGTTGGGTTCCCTTGTATTGATATACTGAAAGACAAATCTGTCTATCAGACAGTCAAAAGTAAAATTTAAAAAATTAAAACCATTTTTGCTTGGGATTGGAGTGGACAGCTCCTTTTACATCAAAGCAGAAGCAGTGCTTACCTTTTCTCCTTGAGGGCCTGGCTCTCCTTTCTGCCCCGGTGCACCGTGACCTCCCGGTTCACCCTAAATAAAATGCGGGGGGGGGGGGGGGCACACACAATATAAATACATTCCTTGTCCAATACTCTTCTTCCAGTATTCAAGGACTATATTATGACCACCTTGGCACTTATACTTTCTACAGTATATATCATATGCCACAATGGCCTGGCTGAGAACTGTCAGATACTGGCTACGTATCCACTATTTGCAGGATCACTCCAGTTTGCTACACCTCATGCTTTCCGACTATGCAAATTCTAGGTGGCTGAAACTAGTTGAGGGAAAAATCAACGCTCTTGGCTTTTCATTAGAGTCGTTAGTCCCTTTTTCCATATCAGAAGCATATAGCTGCTTGAAAACTAAGCTATTAGAACAAGAGTATCGGGATATGATAACGGCTGCGAGGAAAACGTGTTCCCCCCTGACCCTGCTTATTCCAACTGAACAAGGACACATGGCCAATTATTTACATTGGATCACCAACCCTAAATTAAGAAGAGCCTTAACACTGGCCAGATTCAATCTAATGCCTTCTATGCTGCTCTATGGCAGATATCAACAAATTGATAGAGGAGGCTATGTCCATGCAATATGGGTCAGGTGGAGACACTCGATCATACCCTCTTTCATTGTGTAAGGTTTGCAAAAATCAGAATGTCGCAATCTGCACTTATCCCATTTCTGTATAACAATCTAACCAATGCTCTTAAGATACCTATGCTTTTGAACAACATGGATCCCACAGTGTGCGAGAATGTAGCAAAATTTCTGCTAACGATAATAGACGTAAGTCTAGATGAATACCAATCAATGTCTATGTATTATGACCACATATAGCCAGCAGTATTTTTTCTAGCTTCTGTCAGTATCCGATGACGTTTAAGTGAGTCAACTTAGCTGAAGGAATGTCCTATAGTTACAGAAGGACCATGTATATATTTTAGTACCAGTGTCTGTAACTGTGAGCAATAATGGGCAAATTTTGTATGCTTATTTTGTATGTTTATTTTATGCCAATAAAGGCTTGTTACTTACTCTACAGTATATACAGCTGGAAAGTCCAGCTTGTATCCTACCTAGGGTTCCCAACCTTCCAGGTAGAGCCTGGAAATCTCCTGCAATTACAGCTGATCTCCAGTCTATAGAGATCAGTTCTCTTAGGGCAGTGGTGGCGAACCTATGGCATGGGTGCCCTCTCTGGTATTTGAGCAAAACTCTATGGCAAATCTCTAGAAATGCACTGACATCACTTTAAGGAGCTCAAGGAGTGACATCAAAGCGCTGGGACACTGCTGGCGTCACACACCCCATGCCCTTCCCTGGTCAGCTGATCAGTGGGGCGAGGGCAACAGCTGGGGGTTGGAAGATCTAGATCTCCTTGATCCTAACCCACCAGTCCAACCACTACTGTGAACTAACTTCAGCGCATGAAATTGCAGGGTTAATTGGCCCGTACTCGGGATTTGTGAGTATTAATTTTTCATATCTATTCTGCCTTTGTTCTTTCAAGGAAAGACAAAGGTAGCTACAGCACAACTTCTATAAAACACAGTTGCTATTGGAGATGAATAGAACAGGATTTCATGTTCTCCCCTTTTGTTTCCGACCACCGTAGGCTGACAGATCCAGTTCTGGAAGTGAATGGTACTCAGTGGGATGAGAGAGCTGGGTTTTGATTCTTTCAAATCTCAAAAGCCCTCAAAAAATGAGCTGACTCCTCAACTCAGAAGAGGGATCATGGGCAAAAGCTGATGTTTATAAACAAACCGCGTGTCTAGCCCTTAAGGCATTACATTAAGGGGAACATCAAGAACACTGTCCAGCCAAAGTAAGTGCTCTTTCTTTTTTTAATGGAATAATCTATATAGCTATTGATATAGAAGCCAAATAAAACAGGATTTCAATGGCACTTCAGGGACTAATAAAAACACATTCCAGCATCATTTTTCAAGGGTCAGAGCTCATTTCACCAGGACTGGCATTGATCAGACCCAGCATTTTATGTTAGGATCCTGCACTACACTCCCCAGGAAGGCTCAACACATATAGACATCATAAGGATCCTCATCTACCCCATCTAGGAGCAGCAGTGACATAGTGGTTAAGAGCAGGTGTAAGCTAATCTGGAGGAACTGGGGTTGATTGCCCGCTCTGCAGTCTGAGCTGTGGAGGCTTATCTGAGGAATTCAGATTAGCCTGCGCACTCCCACACACGCCAGCTGGGTGACCTTGGGCTAGTCACAGTTCTTCTGAGCTCTCTCAGCCCCACCCACCTCACAGGGTGTTTGTTGAGAGGGGGGAAGGGCAAGGAGATTGTAAGCCCCTTTGGGTCTCCTACAGGAGAGAAAGGGGGAAATAAAGCCAACACTCCTTCTCCTTCTCCTTCTCCTCCTCCTCCTCCTCCTATTCATTTAGAGGTCCTAGTTCAATAGAGATCCTGGTTCACCCTTACAGTTCCTGGTTCAATTGACTCCGGCATCTGAGCCTAGATGGGTGGCCAACTGAGAAATGGCTTTCTTGACTGTGGCACCAAAAACTTTGGAACTTCTTCACCAGAATTCTGTCTTCCTCGGCTAGTGTTTTCCACTAGTGAGAGAAGTCTTTTGTTTTTACCAATACAACAACCTTTATTAGGCATATTAAAATAGGCTCCAGAGCATTACAGACATTTCTGAAGTACAAATCAAACGTACATCCAAAACACAGACAGATAAACTGTATCTAGCATTGGACGTTACTTAGAAAATTCTGTCACTTGTAAAATAAATTTTGCTACTTTTCCCAAGAGCATGGCCTCTGTGTTATTTAACAAAAGCTCCACAACAGAGTTGTCAGAGGCCCCTTCCGCACACGCAAAATAATGCGTTTTCAAACCACTTTCACAACTGTTTGCAAGTGGATGTTGCCATTCCGCACAGCTTCAAAGAGCACTGAAAGCAGTTTGAAAGTGCATTATTCTGCATGTGCGGAATGAGCCTAAGTCTCTTTCAGATTTGTCTAAGACCCGACCCAGAGAGAAATTCCTAATACCCACATATCTCGGACAGTCAAGTATAATGTGCGCAAGAGTCTCCACTTGGTTTTTGTTTCATTTGACATATGCCCATTGACCATTTTTGGCCCTCCTTGCTCGTTCTGGTGTAGTTTCTTGATGTGCTTTTATATTGAATTATTTTATAATGTTATTTTTTTTTTTATTGTTCAAACATTTCTATGTTTTTATCTGTACCTGCTTGGGGACCCTGATTGGGTGGACATGCCACCTAAACAAAATTAAATAAAATAATATGTAAACATACCTAGTGATTGGAGAGAGAGATATAAATGGAATACTCACCCTTAACCCGTCTTTTCCAGGAATTCCCTAAAACAAAAACAAATTTTATTATGCTATACAGAATATGGAGGAGTGTAATAAAAATAAAGACACAACAGCCCCAATTTTATGTTGGGACCAACATTTTACGTTGGGACTAAAATAACATTACATCTTGTCTGGTGTTCTTTAAACTATGGAAATCCCGAGAAGACTACCAAGTCCAAACATGCAAGCTTTCCCTGCAAGTCTGGCCAATAGAAGAAACGATCCAGCAGTAAGCAGGCTAAGGGATATCCCCCGGGAAATATTTGAGAGACATCCTGTGGAGGTTCGCGTAGTTATGTTGCTATACAGACCCAAGATTGTATTGTCGAAGGCTTTCACGGCCGGAATCACTGGGGTGCTGTGTGGTTGTATGGCCGTGTTCTAGCAGCATTCTCTCCTGGCGTTTCGTCTGCATCTGTGGCTGGCATCTTCAGAGAATCTGATAGTAGATGCCAGCCACAGATGCAGGCGAAACGTCAGGAGAGAATGCTGCTAGAACACGGCCATACAGCCCGGAAACCACACAGCACCCCAGACCAAAGATTCTTCAGAAGCAAGTGTACCAACGGGAGATGCTTTCCAATGCTCAAATAACAACCTGAGCTAAACCGATTGTTGTTTCCTGACACAGGCAATGCAGCTCTTCCTCTGACTAAACGAACACCCAATGGCTGTGTTAATTGTCGACTCACATCAGGGAAATTCTGGGACCGCTTCCCCCTTCTGCTGGCCCTTGTCAGCGACAAGGATCACACGCTGCTTTGCTTATACATCTGTTAGATATGCTAAAGAGAAGCCCGACAGTCACTGCATGTTAGAAGAAGGCAATCTGTGTTGTGTTACTGTACACTGGAGGGCTTTGGCACAGAATACTGCTGCATACGAAGCCTAGAGCAACACATATGTGAGCAACTCTCTACTTTTGAATTAGTATGAGAAGCAAAGCAGGTACATGCCATGCAGCTGTTGGCCTTATTTGAATGCCGTCCGCTTTGGCTGTCTGCCATCTTCTTCTTCTACTTAGTCAGTGTTGCTCTTTCCAGTTCTTACTTTGTCACCCAGTATTTACTGCTCTTATATTTCCCGACTGCGATTCATAATACCATGAAGATGTCTTTTCTTCTTGCTGTATCCCTTTTATTTAGTTGGCCAGTGTCAGTTTTACTTCTCATTCCTGGCTGCTTAGAAGGTTCTCTTCCATCTCAATCTAACACGGAAATGAGTTTGTTGCCTCAGCTCAACTGTTCCATGCCACAGTAACCGCAGGGCTGGACTACTGTAACGCACTGTATGAGGACTGCTCTTGAAGACAGTTTGGAAACTTTGGGTGGTGCAAAATGCAGTGCTTTCTTAGCCTCCTTCCACATACACAGAATAATGCACTTTCAATCCACTTTCACAATTTTTGGTGGTGATTTCCTCACTGGAGATTAATCCTGGGATAGCCACCTGAAATATCCAGGTTCTGGCACCCCCCTCCCCAATCACAGGATTTCCCTGGACCTGCTTGTATATGCACCTTTTGAAAAAACACTCCAATGGGAGCTAATGGGAGATGGGGGTGACACATTTGACACATTTGAGGGTCCATAACTTTGGCTCCCATGACCTAAACTTCACCAAACCTGGTTGGTATCATTGGGAGAGTCTCCTACTGATACCACCCAGGTTTTGTGAAGTTTGGTCCAGGGGGTGCCCCATCCCCCTCAAAGGGGGTGCCCCATCCCCCATTCTTTGCTAAGGAGATGGGGGCTACTCTTTTGAGGGTCCATAACTTTGGACCCCCTGAACCAAACTGCACCAAACTTGGGGGGTCCCATCAGGACAGTTTCCAGATGATGTCCTGAAATTGTGGTGCTGATACATCCAAAAATGCACCCCCTGCAGGAACATCCCAGAAATTTGCCCAAGAATCTTTGTTCTGCATTGAGTTTTCTGCATTGTTGTCAATGGGGGTCGCAGGCTGGGGGGGGGCACATTTCTGAAGGCACAGTCTCAAAACTTTCATGGTCTCATCAGGAGACTGCCCTAATGATACCCCCCAGGTTTGGTGTAGTTTGGGGGGCCAATGTTATGGACCCTCAAAACTGTAGCCCCCATCTCCTATTAGCTCCCATTGGAAACAATGGGGGATGGGGGCACCCCCTTTGGGAGTCCATAACTTTGGACTCCCTGAACCAAACCTCACCAAACTTCGGGGGTAGCATAAGGACAGTCTCCACTAGCCTAAAAACTGTGCCCCCTGCAGGCCAAAAATGGAAAACCACTAAAAATACCCAAAAACGAACCCTGCATTTTGGTGACCACCACAAAGTGGTGCCCTGGGCAGCTGCCCACCTTGCCCAATGGGCATTATGCCCCTGCCCCAAACACTGTCACATGGACTGACATAGCCAATTGGGTTAAATGGCAATGAGGGTTGGTGAGGACAGAGAGAGAGAGAGAGAGAGAGAGACAGAGACAGAGACAGAGAGAGCAGGACATGTGACAATGGCACCATGACGCAGAAGCTTCCAAGGAGACACAAGGTTTGCAAACGTCAATAAGGAACAATACAGATTTTCAGCACATGAGCATCTCCCCAGCAACCTGCTCAGAGTGCATGTGCTACTTTCAGAGCCCACGTCAAAGCCACACTCTATTCTGCACAGCTCTGGCAAATTGAACACACTCACTGGTTTCCCATCCTGGCCAGCCTTTCCAGGAGGCCCAGGTGGTCCACGGGTCCCAGGCTGGGCGTCTTCTGGTCCTTCCCCTCCCGGAGGCCCTGGCGGTCCTTCCTCTCCCCTTTGACCTTGTTCACCTTTTTGACCCTGCAAGCAGAAAACACACACAGGCTATAATCCAAAGAATGTCTGTTCAAGGCAAAGCTCCACCCCAGCTAAGAGGAATCTCTTTGTCAGGGAGTACAGTAAGAACTAGCTGGTTATGAGCACATTTCCCCAGGTTAGCTCCATTTGAAGGAGCATCTTAAAAAGTATTAATGGGAGTAATATCCATGCAACTTTTAAAATGTGAACATTTGAATTACTGTATACGTTTTTGTTTTGGTCTTTGACTGTAATAAAATCATACAAGACTATTAATGGGAGAGAAAAATCGGTATTCTTCATTATAGATTTTTTAAAAAATAATATAATTTTTCCGACTAAAGAAATACTGAAAAAAGAAAAAAAAAGAGTTGAGAAGTGAAAACAAGTAAAAATAACAGTCAGATCAATCCTTGCAACTGAAAAGAGTAATTATAATGAACACGTAAACTTATATAATCAGAATCTAATATAATCTATATCAAAATTAAATATGAAATGGATATGCACATATAATCTTATTACTAAGAATTCACTAACATTAAGTGGTGAACTGAATAAAAGCAACTTTAATTGTTAATCTTATTAGGCAGCCTGATTTTAACTGCAACCTTGTTGAATATATTTAATAAAATTAATAGACAAGTGCATGTAGTACATATATTAACAGATAATTGAAAGCCAAGTATATATAACATTGTATTATTATTATTATTATTATTATTATTATTATTATTATTATTATTATTATTATTATTATTATTATTATTATTATTATTATTATTATTATTATTTATTATATTTATAAACCGCCCTCCCCCGAAGGGCTCAGGGCGGTGAACAAACAAATAGATAGAGCACAAATAAAATCAAATTTTTAAATAGTTATTAAATATGGCTCTATATGTTAAAATCGACCCCCATTAAAATGCAGCATCTATCAAAATTACCGATGGCGTCCTACTCGTAGTCCCCTAAGAAAAGAGGGGGGGAGGAAAGAAGAGGGAGGGGGAACAGCAGGGTCCACAGATATTAGAAAGAGGGGAATTGTCGCATTTGTAATAACCATTCTAATATCCATCCATCCATCCATCCATCCATCCATCCATCCATCCATCCATCCATCCATCCATCCATCCATCCATCCATCCATCCATCCATCCATCCATCCATCCATCCATCCATCCATCCATCCATCCATCCATCCATCCATCCATCCATCCATCCATCCATCCATCCATCCATCCATCCATCCATCCATCCATCGTGTTTCCCCCAAAATAAGACAGTGTCTTATATTAATTTTTGCTCCCAAAGATGCGCTATGTCTTATTTTCAGGGGATGTCTTATTTTTCTGTGTTCTGTTCATCGGGCATGCTTCCAAACAAAAACGTTGCTACGTCTTACTTTTGGGGGATGCCTTATATTTCGCACTTCAGGAAAACCTCTACTATGTCTTATATGTCTTACTTTCAGGGGATGTCTTATATTTGGGGAAACAGGGTATCTATCTATCTATCTGTCTGTCTGTCTGTCTGTCTGACAGACAGACAGACAGACAGACAGACAGACAGACAGACAGACAGACAGACAGACAGACGCATGCACACACAGACATATATTAAAAAGCCTATTATAATGGCCTGAGAAAGTTTGGCTCTAGTATGATTATTAGAATGCTACATATACTTGGCTTACAATTATCTATTAATATATATGTGTGTAAAGAAACACTAAATATTGTAGAGATATGAATATTCTTTCACTACAGAGATGAACCATCAAATATTAGAATAGCAGACCGACAGAGCAGAAAGATAAAGAGTAAAGGAATAAAAGTCTATTTGCACTGGGTTGCCAATCTTCAGGGGGTATCTGGAGATCTCCTGGAATTATATTTGATCTCTAGACAACATAGATCACTTTTTCTGCAGCAAATGGCTGCTTTGGAATAGAGATTTCAGCTTCCAGGGGGGACCTAGAGATCACTTGGAGCTACAGCTCTTCTTCAGACTACAGAAATCAGTTTCCCTGGAGCAGGGGTCTTCAAACTGTGGCCCTCCAGATGTTCATAGACTACGATTCCCATCAGCCCCTACCAGCATGGCCAAGTGGTAGGGCTCATGGGAATTGTAGTCTATGAACATCTGGAGGGCCACAGTTTGAAGATCCCGGCCCTGGAGGAAAGGCCCCTTTGGAGGGAGTTTCCAATCCTTCCCCTCCCCAAGTGTCACCTCCAAATCTCCAGGAATTTCCAAACCTGGAGTTGGCAACTCAAGGATGACCACATGCATTAACCCACCAGTTCCCGAGTGTATGCATACAGTATCTATATTGAGTTGTGCTACAAACAGGGAGGGATTGTTGGAGCCGGTAAGAACTGCCCTGCACGAGGTGTCTTTGAGACAAGCAGCGCCTTCAAGCAGGATATGCCCCCAAAGGCTCAAAGTTAAAGTCCACAGAGCCCAGCTCCTCCATATTGTCACTTATGTAGATACCATATAGTGAAGAGCTCATACAGAGCTCAGAAACTTAAGCAGGATTATTCCTGGTAAGTCCTTGGATGAGAAACCAGCAAGGAATCACTACAGGGAGGTAGGCAATGCCAAAACACCTCTCTGCCTCTTGCCTTGAAAGTCCTACAGCAGGGGTGCTCAACTCTGGCCCTGCAGGGGCTGATGGGAATCGTAGTACATGAACATCTGGAGGGCCAGAGTTGGACACCCCTAACCTACAAGGTTTCCATAAGTTGGCCGCAACTTGACACCATCACCATCTGCATGCTACTTGCACAGTGATGGCGAACCTTTTCAAGACCGAGTGCCCAAACTGCAACCGAAAACCCACTCATTTATTGCAAAGTGCCAACACAGAAATTTAGCCTGAATACTGAGGTTTTAGTTTAGAAAAAAACGGTTGGCTCTCAGGTGTGCGTTACTCGGGAGTAAGCTTGGTGGTAGTTGTTGGCTTTGCTTTGAAGCAACTATGCAACTCTTCGAACGGGTGAATCATGACCCTAGGAGGGTTTATTCAGAAGCAAGCCCCATTGCCAGCAACCGAGCTTACTCCCAGGTAAAGGATCGCACTTTAGTTCTTTGAATGAACATCACTGGGGTTTAACAGCACTTAACAGGGTTGCCTACACTGCTTCCCCAAAACTAGGTCTTAGGTTTAATGCTAATAATTGAGCCCAGCAGCCCAGGCCAGCCTAGATGGGGACGGATTCTCCCCCACACGACAAACTCTGTTTCCCCATGCCCACAAAGAGGGCTCTGAGTGCCACCTCTGGCACCCGTGCCATAGGTTCGCCACCAATGTACTAGCATAATTCAGCACAGGAGCAGTGACCTAAAACTCGGCTGCTCAAACATACCCTGCCTGCCCCACGCCTGTCCCTGTGTTTTTCCTGCTACATGCAAGGAAAAGCCCTCACTGCAATAGCCGTGTTCACCCGCCTCTTATTTCGTCGCATTTTTCTGTCTCTTCAAACAAAATTTAAAAAAATTAAATGGTTTTTTTGTTCCACCATTGCTCGTATGCATCTATGGAATGATGTGATTGGGGGGAAAGGCATTCTCCCAATCCTCCGGAAGTGTGAGGGAAGTACATGAGAAAATGCAGGCACGTGCGAAGCAAGCCCCATGGATGTCGGGATGCTTCATTCTTGCTGTGCAGGTGTAACCCCCATGCTCAGAATGGGTTGACCCAGAAAGGGGTGGAGACTCAAGGCAGCAGGAGGCTGCAGAGCTCATGTAGTTTGGAGGAGACGAGGCTACCAGACTCGGACCTTGATATGTATAAGCCCTCAACACCTTGTTAAGGTAACTGCAATGTTGTTGGGAACTAGTGGGTAGTTGTTTATTTTTGCGATCTGGGCCAGGGGATTTGGTAGCATTTAGTTTATCAATGGCTGCCAGAACTTCTTCCTTGTCCACCACTATCTTCGCTAGTTCCTCGGATTTGCCTCCCAAGAAGCATGGTTCAGGTGCAGGAATTTTCCTCACCTCCTCTTGGGTGAAGACAGATGCAAAGAATTCATTCAGCTTCTCTGCAATCTCCGTGTCATCTTTTAGCACACCCTTTGTTCCTTTGTCATCTAACGGGCCTACCGCTTCCCTTGCTATGTTGTAAATGTTGGAGTTTATTGTTTCAGGGTTCTTTTTGTGGTTGTAATGGGTGAGAGTTCTCCTGGAAACCTTCCTCGTGTTGAATCCTGTTCACCAAGCCCTTGGAGTCTTCAGGAGCCAACCCACTTGCAAAGAAGAATTGGACTTGGCAGTATCAGTAGACTGTAAATATAAGGACTTGAAAATGCAACCTGAACAGGACCTTGAAGTGTGATGTTAAATGTTGATGTTATATGTCATATGTTAAGAAAGTAAACCATTTTGTTTTTAAAATTTGTTGTTGCAAACTCATTCCAAGTTCTGCCCCACAGAACCCACAGATAGAGGTTACACAGGCAGGGAAAGGATTGGACTTTTCCTGCTCTTCAAAGACCTGGTTTTCTCCCATCTGCTGCAAGGTGAGTGCGGAAGCAGGAAAACAGGAAATGTCTGCCCCGACAGGAATGTAAATTCACCCTGGGGCACACACAAAGTGCACAATAAGCTTATGTTGGGATCCAGCCTATCCCCCTATCCCCAGCCAAGAAAAGTCCAAAAATCCAAACCTACTTTATCATTACCTTTTCTAAATGTGTTCCTTGCAGAACTCCAGCTTGAGGGCCAGCTTCCGTTTGTAACGTTTCCTGAGCTGCCGTGGTGGTTTCGCTCTCCGGCTGAGTTGTGTGGTTGAATGTCTGATTTAGAAACACCACAGTGGTTGCACCTAGAAGCCAGAATTTGGATGACACACTGAGCTCTGCAATGTTTGCGCGGTCACATCACATTTGCCGGGAAAGAGGACAGCTGAAAGGCAGACAGTCCCCAAGCCGAGTGTTCTGTCTCAGCCATACTTCCACCCCACCCCATGTGCACTATGCAAATTACAGTTAACAACGTGACACCTTGCAGGGCTGTGGAAATAAACGCTACAAGAAAATGCACACAAAACCATACTACTATTGTTCTACAGCCCAGATCTAGGTAACAATGGCATTTATACAGTGCTTTAGAACGGCCAAAATATTTCACATGCATTATTTTAGTAGTCCTTAAAATATTATCATCCTGTTGCAGAAGTGAGCTGAAGCTACATGGACAGATTTTGCCTAAGACCTTTTAGGGAATCAATGGCAGAGGCAAATTTTAGAAGAGAGTCTATGGCAGCCATTCTCAACCAGGGTTCCGTGGTACCCTGGGGTGCCGTGAGCATGTCCCAGGGTTACCGCGGCAACACTACCGCCCACCCCCCTCATTTTTGTGGTGTCTTCCACCGGCGCCAGCAAGGACATGGAGCTGGCCCATGGGGCAGGGCCTGCCACAAGGTCAGCAGCCACCACCACCACCCCCAGTGCTTCCCTTCACCCTGGGAGGGGAAGGTGGGGGGGTGTGGCAAGCAGGGGCAATGGGAGGGGAAGGTGGAGGGTGGCGGCAGGGGTACCATGAGATATGAAGAGTGAGGTCAAGGGTACCCTGACCTCGAAAAGGTTGGGAAACTCTGGTTTATGGGCTCAAACAGATGAGCTTAAAATCAAAGATCACTGTCTGGTTCAATCCACAAAATGAAGGTTTGTGCAGCCTCAGTTTGTCTTGGGGCCACATAGGGAAAGGTTTTAACACTTCAAACTCAGGCCTGTTCCGCATGGGCCAAAAACAGCGCCCCAAGAACGGTAAAAACACTGTTCCTGGGGAGCAGTTCACACAGCTGCTGCCTTTGCAACGAGGTAGCACCGTGCTTCCCCTGCCCCAACCAGCTGGGAAACAGTACCGGGTGGGAGACGCCGCTTTTCAGCACCTCTGTTTTGTTTTTCAACTTACCGTCCCTCCCCACACGGCTCTGCAGGGACAAGGGGACTGCTGCCCTCCGATCCCCGAAGCATTGCCATGGCTACGGGGGGTGGGGTTGTCCCCTCGTCCCTGTGGAGATGCACAGGGAAGTGAAGGTAAATTGAAAAACAAACGGAGGTGCCTCCATGCGAAGGCACCTCTGAGGGCTGCGGCTGCTCTGGGGCCACCCGCAGAGAAGCGGGCCTCAGTTTTGCTGTTTGAAACTGGAGTCTTCAATTGGTTAAATAGCATTTTGAAGAAGACATGCCTCTTGAAGCACACCTTTTGCCAGAGCATCATTATCCATTCTTTTATTACTGCACAGCTGCTATTGTTATTAAGAGAATTAACATTTCCCTGAAGAGTATACAGGTAAAGAGGTGACAATATACAGTGCCTTGCTCTGTGACTTCAGTGGGGACCACGGATTCCTCCAAGATGTGATGCCCTGAGAAATCTCCATCTTCAGCGCTGGTTGAGAGGGTTGGTGGGGCTCCTGCTGGTCCGGAAGTTGTTTCTTCAGACAGATTCCCAGCCAGCGCCTAAACAAGAACGTAAAGCAAACATAATCTGGACATGATGCTGCAGAAAAGGATTTGTTACATGAAGCGAGGTGTAGATAAGTAGCTTTTGACACTGAACAATCTCTGCTCAGCTCCCTTTCAAATAAATCCATAGCTCCGTGGATGCTCAGTATTAAACAAATCTTTGCAGCATATGAAGGTCAAGCTAGAAAAACTAGATGGAAAGTCACCCAGCGGATCCACGGCTTTCATCAGCTTTCTTTATCTTTATGAACCTTTAATAGGCATAGATAGATCAAGATTAACACAGACACAATCTGCAGTCTCAAATATAGTTCAATAGCAAGAAAATAGTCCACATAACTTGATGGTTGACTTCAAGGGATTCAGATCACTTCAGATTTTTTTTTTTTTTTTAGGAAATAGCCAGAGCAAATGACATACGGCCATACCACCCTGAACACGCCCGATCTCGCCTGATCTTGGAAGCTAAGCAGGGTCGGGCCTGGTTAGTACTTGGATGGGAGACCGCCGGGGAATACCAGGTGCTGTAGGCTTTCATCAGCTTCTGTCTTAAGCTGGTCAGTTGATCCAAATGCATTCTGTCAAGAGGCCAGAAGCCTCTCTTTATCCTCTCCCTTCTTTGTGAGAGAATCTCCTTACTCGTCTGGGAATACTGCATGCCCATGCCTGGTACCTTCGTCGGCTTACCCTGTTAAGTGCTAAAGGCAGCTGTCTGAATCCCTCATACCTGCCCAGGTAAGAAGCAGTAGCTCTCACTGCCCTCCAGTCTGATACGCCACCGCTCATACTCACCCTACTGAAACTCAACAGAGGGCCGAGCCCAAAGAGCTTTCTGGTAGGTAAGGCTGGGGGAGAATGGCTCGAGATCACCCGGAACCTTCACGGAAAGTGTAGCAATTTCAACTCAAGTTTCTCAGATCCTCGTCTAGCCAACTGTGCCGCATATTTGATTTGATATTTAATTTATATACTGCCCTCCCCCGAAGGGCTCGGGGCGGTGCACATCATAATACATCAACAATACATGATAATACAACAAAAGTAAACAGTAATAATATCGTCGAAGGCTTTCACGGCCGAAATCACTGGGGTGCTGTGTGGTTTCTGGGCTGTATGGCCGTGTTCTAGTAGCATTCTCTCCTGACGTTTCGCCTGCATCTGTGGCTGGCATCTTCAGAGGATCTGATAGTAGGAACGGAAAGCAAGGCCTCATCTTTTGACCTCACAGTATATATACTCCACGTGCTTTCCATACCTACTATCAGATCCTCTGAAGATGCCAGCCACAGATGCAGGCGAAACGTCAGGAGAGAATGCTGCTAGAACACGGCCATACAGCCCGGAAACCACACAGCACCCCAGTAATAATATCAATTGCACAAGCCCCACATGAGACAACAGTTCAGTAAAGGCTGAACTTTTCTGTTCTCTTCTTAACTGCAGATAAGCTGAAATGTGGGTGTCAGGAGAGAGAAGGTGGTAGAAGATGGATTGTGTTGGTTAGGGGTGTCTAACTCTGGCCCTCTAGATGTTCATGGACGACAATTCCCATCAGCCCATTACAGCATGGCCAATTGCAGTCAATGAACATCTGGAGAGCCAGAGTTGGGCACCCCTAGTCAGCGATGGGATCCAAAATTTTTAGTAACAGGTTCCCATGGTGGTGGGATTCAAACTGTGGCATAGCACCAATGGGGCAGGGCGGGGCACGACGGGGGCGTGGTCGGGCATTCCGGGGGCGGGACATTCCTGGGCGGGGCTGTGGCAAAGACACAGCCGCTGCGCCGTTCCTTGGGTGGGAAACGAATGCACGCAGGCGCAGGCTGCCACGCACGCCGGTGCGCCTCCTGCTAGACGGCTTCAAGTTCTGCGCGCTACTGCTGAGAGGAGGGGCGTCACTAAGGCAAAAATCACGTGGCAAAATCACCAATTAGTCACCCCCTCTCGGCACACACAAATAATTAGTAACCTACTCTCGGGAACCTGTGAGAACCTGCTGGATCCCACCTCTGCCCCTAGTTTAGGTGTTGCTTCTTTGATGGAGCCCACCTTGAGAATGATGCCAAGATAAGCAAGATCTGGGGCTCTTGACAATTTTAGTGTAGTTACTGGAAGAGCTCCTTTTGCCCAAATTATGATCCTTTATTGCGGCAGACATATAGTTCCAACCTCAGCTCCTTCTGTTCATTCTTCCCCTCTTTGCAGGTTTGCTAGATTCCTGCTGTCAACAGGCTGGAAGAGGGGGGATCTTACCAGCGCAGAGGGAAGACCAACAGCAGAGGAGGAAGATTGCAGTGACGTCTCTGGGGACATGGGCTGCTCTGATATTTGGGCAAAGACTCTGCGGTAGGCCCCTTTTTACCACAGAGTTTTTAACCAGCTACTAGAGCAGTCTGTGTTGCTGGGAATGTCAGTGCATATCTCTGGCAATGTCGCCCTCTGCTGGTAGGTCCTCTGCTGGCCAGCTGATTGGGGGTAGAGAATCACCTGCCCTGGTGGGGGCCTGACAGCCCTATCTCTATGTAAACAGGGTCAGAGGCTTACAGCAAAAGATTAAAATGATAAATAAAACCCAAAACAAGTTTTATAAGCCCTGGTGTTCCTTCAAATTCACATGGGATGATGTTCAATACCGTCCCTCATGCTGGTGCATCAATCAAACATTTAGGACAGGGGTGTCAAACTCGTGGCCCTCCAGATGTTCATGAACTACAATTTCCATCAGTCCCTCCCAACATGAGCATTGGCTATACTGGCAAGGGCTGATGGGAATTGTAGTTCATGAACATCTGGAGGGCCACGAGTTTGACACCTGTGATTTAGGAGATGAACTGGCAAAGAGGGCACAGAGGGAGACTTTGCCACAGAGGCGTACCGGGGGGAAATGGCACCCAGAGACATCTGGGCGATCCCCCTGCTATGCCTGAGGTGGGGCCCACCCCCACCCCCTCCCGGCTGATGGCTCTGAGCCGGCAGCCAGCAGTCCCTTCTGTGCCCCCCCCCCCTCTGGGGAGGATAGAAGCAACTGGAAGGCTCCGTTCTGGGGCCTTTGCTTTTATAAGCTTGGGGGTGGGGCTCAGAGCTGGCAGCCAGGAGGGGGCAGGGCTTGGGGGAAAGCTGGCAGTCGGGAGGGGGTGAGGCTTGGGGGGGTCCTCTGGCTTCCTTGGCCCCACCCATGTTGATGACGCCCTGCTGCCTTGCCCCCTTCCTGGTCACTGGGGGGGGCAATATATAAAAACAATAAATAATAACAACAACAACAACATCTGGAGCACCATAGGTTGGCTGCCCCTAGTCCAGTGGTGGTGAACCTTTGGCACTCCAGATGTTATGGACTACAATTCCCATCATCTCCTGCCAGCATGACCAATTGGCCCGTGCGGAACTGACCTTAAACATTACCTTTTGGCACATCAACTGTTCAATCTTTCATGAAACTCCTGCTACCCAATCTGGACTAAGAAAGACTCTTCAGCAGCTTTTAAAAACTAATCTTCCAATTCAATGTCCCACTCAAAGCTGCAGTTCTCACTGGGTGGGGAAAAAGACAGCTCAAGCATCTGAGTCTGTCTTTTTCCCCACCACACAGCATCACAGTGAGGGTGTTTCCGATCAGAGAGGGGGCCTGGGGAAAAAAGAGTTATGCCTTCTCTTGTCCAGCAGCCCTTCCCCAAACTTGACAGCAGCTCCCTGGGGCCAATAAGATGCTTTTATAAACAAACAAACAAACAAACACCAAAGATCCTCACCTCAGTTCTTTGGTTTCATGTCTGCTTTAGCCCATGAATGGAACTGAATCTTTCAACTGCCCAAACATGTGGACTGAATGTTTGGTCACCTGCAAACCCATTAAGAGTTTGAAGAAGAAGAGTTGGGATTTATATCCCCCCTTTCTCTCCTGCAGGAGACTCAAAGGGGCTTACAATCTCCTTGCCCTTCCCCCCTCACAACAAACACCCTGTGAGGTGGGTGGGGCTGAGAGAGCTCCGAGAAGCTGTGACTAGCCCAAGGTCACCCAGCTGGCGAGTGTGGGAGTGCACAGGCTAATCCGAATTCCCCAGATAAGCCTCCACAGCTCAGGCAGCAGAGCTGGGAATCAAACCCGGTTCCTCCAGATTAGATACACGAGCTCTTAACCTCCTACGCCACTGCTGCTTAAGAAGGAAACATCTTTCCTGTCCCCAGAGAGTCCTTATTTTGGATCCAGAGAAGCGGCTTTCTCGGAATAGGCAACAAATCAGTGCCTTTGGACACCTGCGCACACATTAAATTGCTACTGCCTTCACCCTATGTGCACAGAAGTGAAAGGTAAGTCTTGTGCCACAAGAATACGTCTGAAAAGGATCCAATACTTACTGGGATTTGTGTGGGCGTGGGCCGAATTGCTTCCTGAGTTTCAGGGATCCCCTCCTGTCCCTGAACGTCATCATGGCCGCTGCTCTCTCCGGAAGCCTAGAAGAACCAGACCACAATGAAGAATTTGGGGCATATCATCATGAGGGATTTCGTGGTCACTGAGCGCACTCTTTCAGGGCAGCCCAAATCCCACATGCTGAAAAGGCACACATAAGTCCTCCACGTTGATTTCCTGGTGGCACTGCCAACAAAGAGAACCACACACTTCACACTTTTGATGCAGCTCACTGAGGGAGTGTCGTGTGGTCAAATACTTAATTAGCAGAGTTAATGCAATAATGAGGCAGAGACCAGTTGCTTTACTGAAATAAAGTTTACTTACTACAGGGAAGGGAAACTTGGTAGAAAAACAATAAACATCTTTCTTAGCAGCCAGCTTGCTGCTTAGACTATTACATGGCTACTAAGCTATAGACTGAACTGAACTGACTGAGCACGTGCAGAGTGCAACACAAAGAAGATATATCTAAAGCCTACGTGCAGACCTGCATGTAGCCCACCCAACCAATAGGTATCAATTACCTGGTCACTGACTTCTGACCTCACTAACTAATTAGCATGCAACAATTAACTCCTTCATTACTGGATTGTGTTACTGGCACTTGCCAAATCCCATCAGGGAGGCACTGTTGATGGTCAAACATCTGATGTATCAGAAGGACAGGTTTTCTGATTTCAAAAACAATGCAATGCTTGTAGAGAACCATCACAACATGCATTATATTACTATATCTAACTCTGAAACGCTGATCCCTGTGCGGATAGCATAATATACCCAAGGGGGCCAGTTATGGCTTAGGGTTTTGAAAACCTGAGGAAATGTTCAGATTCGCAGAAAAATCTAAATTTGGGTTTGTTTTTACATCAAAACGTATAATTTGGGGTTAACTCCCCAAAGCATTTACCCGTAAAATCTTTGCATACTCACGTTGGTTACCATATTTTTTAACCAGAGTAATCACAATGCACAACAGGGGGGGCCCACCTCAGTATTCAGAGGGGGATCTTAGATCTGGCAGCCAGGACAAGGAGGTAGTGAAAAGAATGAGGAGGGGAGGCAAGCTGGAAAGGTAATGCAGAAGTAATGGTGAGAAGACGAAGTAAGGGGGTTATGGGATTTCCTGTCCCTACAGGTCTCCACTTGCTGTATCTGTGGCCCCTTCTGCACACGCAAAATAATGCATTTTCAAACCACTTTCACAACTGTTTGCAAGTGGATTTTGCCATTCCGCACAGCTTCAAAGAGCATTGAAAGCAGTTTGAAAGTGCATTATTCTGCATGTGCGGAATGAGCCTGTATCTAATAGTTAACTGGTCGGACTCTGTGTGAACGATGAACATTGCAAAACTAGGCTTCCCACGTAGAAGGTGGGTTTCTCTACATACTACATTCTCAACATACCATGTTTCCCCGACAATAAGACAGTGTCTTATATTAATTTTTGCTCCCAAAGATGCGCTATGTCTTATTTTCAGGGGATGTCTTATTTTTCCGCTCCACAGCTGCATGCTCTGGTGTTCTGTTCGACGGGCAAGCTTCCAAACAAAAACTTTGCTACGTCTTACTTTCGGGGGATGCTTTATATTTAGCACTTCAGCAAAACCTCTACTATGTCTTATTTTCAGGGGATGTCTTATTTTCGGGAAAACATGGCTCTCCTTTCTTCATTTCTATGCCCTCAACAATCTTGCAAGACTGAGAGTGTGATTGACTAGCCGCAGGTCAAAGGGCAAGATTTGTGGGGATCTGATCCCAATTCTCCCAGATCGTAGTCCAACACAACAACCACCACCACAAGGTGGCTCTCTCCAAGCTCCTCCATGGCAACCTCCTTGCCTGGGGAGGAAATACTGCTGTTGACAAACTTCCAGTTCAAGAGCTGTGGCCACTAGTGAGCGATGGACAAAGGCTTCTGGAAAGATCTCTACTAAACCCCATTGCTTGTCATTTCTGTGGAAAACATGCATGTAGAAGTACTCACGTAGGGATCATCATCCTCACATTGATCCTCGGCGGTCTTTGGGTCCGGTTTAATGGTGAGCTGTTGAATGGAGCCCTGGGTGGAACAAGAAGAACCGGTCATCACGATAGCATCCTGCCCAGAACATCACATTTTGCTGCCTCTGATCAAGATCTAAGCCAGAGGTGTCCAACTCTGGCGCTTCAGATGTTCATGGACTACAATTCCCATCAGCCCTTCTGGTGTGGCCAACTGGCACCACCTACACACATAGGTCTTCTCCCACCCCCTAGCTTTTCAGACAAGATGTTGTGCTGTTAATTATAAAAAAGAGAAACCGATAATAAAAGGCCTCAGTTGAATTCAACCTTCTAGGAGGCTGCAACCTGCGGCTCTCCAGATGTTCACAGACTACAAATCCCATCAGCCCCTGCCAGCATGGCCAATTGATACTTCTGTGAACATCTGAAGAGCCGCAGGTTGCAGACCGCTGTTCTAGCCAAACGTTCTGGTTCTCAACAAATCCAGATCCCTCACAGCAGCCCTACTGAAAAATCATGAAAGCAAAACTTACCTCCTGGGCGGAGCCTGGAGCTCTGTCCGCCCCGCCCCTCCACCTGCTCTGTCCGCCCCGCCCCGCCCCGCCCCGCCCCACCCCGCCCCTCCACTCCCCACTTACTCTAGCCAGCAGAAGCCTGCTGTGGGTCCCCCTTGGTCCGCGCCAGCCCTGCCAGACAGCTCTTTCAGGCTGAAGGGGCAGTCTGGTAGGGCGGGCCCAAGGGAAGGGGTCTGGGGGGTGATTCTGCCCTCCCCACATGACCAGCTGGCATGTGCCCAGGGACATGTGATACCTCATGTCCCCATGAGTGCTCCGCCTCTGGAGAGCTCCATTCTCCAAGGACAGAGATTACTCCCCTTTCATTACTGGAGAAAATGGCAACTTTGGAAGGGGAACTCTATGACATTATACCAGTGATGGCGAACCTTTTTGTGACCGAGTGCCCAAATTGCAACCCAAAACCCACTTATTTATCGCAAAGGGCCAACACAGCAATTTGCCCTGAATACTGAGGTTTTAGTCCCGCGTGCATCCACCACTCTTCCCTGCGCTGGTCAAGTGCCTCCACCCCACCTCTCTGCCTCCGCCCCACCCGCTCGAGCAGGGGTCAGTCTGTTCTAGCCTCCAGCAAGTCCCACGTGCACTGCTCTGCACCTCTCTAGCATCTCCACCTCCTCTGCCTCTGCCCCCCCCCCTCGGGCAGCAGCCATCCGAAGCACAGGCACCAGGCCTGCCAGCCGAGACCTCCCTGCTCTCCGCGGGGCATCGTGCCCAGCAGCCCAAGCCAGCCTACTTGTGTATGGGGGGGGGGGAGGTGATTTTCTGCCCTTCCGCATGATGAACCCTGTGTGTGCATGCCCACAGAGAGGGCTCTGAGTGCCACCTCTGGCACCAGTGCCATAGGTTCGCCATCACTGCATTATACCTTGCTAAAGTCCCTCCTCTCCCCAAAATCTACCCTCTACCAGCTCCCCACCCCCACCCCGCCCAGTCTCCAGGTCTCCCTCTTTGGAACCGCCCACCCTATTTGTGATTTCCGTGCACAGACAGCAGAGACAACAAATGGCTAAAAGTTAACAGGCAAAAGAGCAGTAGAAGTCAATTTCTTGGTTTCTGGAAGAATGGAAAACTCTGTGTGTTCCAGGACACGATTGCCAAGAGTTGAGCAGAAAAGCACCCAATGACACAATTTTGGTTGCAGCACAATTATGAATTGTGCTTTACTTGTGATCTGGGAGAGGAACTCCGCTGCTCCTCCCCAACATAGCTTGGGATCGCAGGGCTCCTGCCATCTGCCAGGAAGTCTTCTTGACCCATTTTTTCTTTGCGAGGCATGACACTAAATTCTTTCACGACAGTTGATATTACCATTTGATTAAATGAGAGAAAACAAAACTTGAGATCTTTGTTTTCAGTTGGCTCCAGTTTTTTCCCTTTGGCCAACTTCCCCGTTTCCTCTGGAACCAGGCTGGCTGTCAGCTCCAAGCAAGACTCAGCGGGAAGATGGCTTACTTAAGCTGATAACGTCTTTGTTGGATTGATTTCGTTTTAGCAGCACGGCATACACAGGGATACATTATCCTTAAGCACTTCGTTTCACACGTATAAATACAGCTCTATGGCGGCTTTCTCACTCTACTTGGTGGCCACAAAATTCATACAACTCATCTGCCTATTTCTAGCATGCTTAATAAAGTGATTAAAATTGCAGATGAGTCATGACCAGAGCAAGGTGCAACTCCTTCCCCTCTGTCTATCTTCAAGGTCGTTTCCTTAACATCCCACAAAGGGAGCGTGGTTGTCGGTACTGTCCCAACGCTATGGACTCAATCCCTCATATCCTGCTTTACTGTTGGAGGTATAATGATATTAGAACCGATCTGGGAGCTTTACTACCTCTAGAATGTATGTTTCTCTCAGACAAACTAAAAATGTCTAAGCTATTGAACAGCCCTCATGTAGAAATTTCTGAAGCAGTTGCTGCATTTTTAATCCATGTTCTACAAGATATATGACAATGATCCTGTTTTTGTACTTGGAATGTATGGTACTTCTTCTCCTGAGGAAGACATCAACGAAAACGCTTTCAAACGCGTGAGGCGTTTGAGACTCAAGCATTACTTATGAACTTATGGTTTCCAGAGAGAAACATAATTGGGCGTCAATAAGACCCATTTCTTTGGTTGAAGAAAAATTGATACGTTATTTTCCTGGACGTTACTTGGATTTAATATCTGTTGATTTAATTATACTACTAGTTTGTTTTTGTACTGTTATATACTGAATGAATTATATTACACGAAATGTATATATTTCTCTCCGTCTGAGTGTGTGACGCGATTCTTGGTTCCTTGCTACTTACGTTACACACATTGTCTTTTTATTACGATTGCTACATGATATATAACAATGATCCTGTTTTTGTACTTGGAATGTATGGTACTTCTGGTTTATGCCTAATAAAGGTTTCTGGATTGGATTGGATTGGATTAAAATTATGTTGGAATTTTTTAAAAATAGCAGAGGTCAATTCTGCACAGCACAAAAAAAGACGTCTGCGGGACATCTTGAAAAGAGGCGATTGCCTCTTTTCACTCCACACACCCAAAATAAGACATTCGGGGAACATTTTTTAAAAAGGTGGCTTCTGGGTGCTTTCCTGACAGCAAAGGTGTCAGAGGGGAATGTTGCCCATTGAAAAGCATTGGGTTGACCTGCCCTCCACGGACCAACTTAGTTTTTCTGTGCCATTAGGAAAAAGGTTTTTCTATGCAGTAAGAAAAAACTAAAAAACGAAGTTGGTCCGTGGAGGGCAGGTCAACCCAATGCTTTTCAATGGGCAGCAGATCCATCTTCTGAGCAGCTAAGATTCTCTTATGTGTGTCTGCATAACGACAAAGATAGTTCCTCGACTGGATGTTGTGGGATTTCCGGGCTGTGTGGCTGTGGTCTGGCAGATCTTGTGCCCAACATTTTTGCCTGCATCTGTTCCTAACGTTTCACCTGCATCAAGATGCCAACCACAGATGCAGGCGAAACTTTAGGAACAAGATCTACCAGACCACAGCCACACAGCCCAGAAAGCCGTGGCGCGACCGCACTTGGGGTCCTGTGTTCAGTTCTGGTCGCCACATCTCAAAAAGGATATTGAAGAGGTAGAAAAAGTGCAGAGAAGGGCAACGAGGATGATTGAAGGATTGGAGCACCTTCCTTATGAGGAGAGGCGGCAGCGTTTGGGACTCTTTAGTTTGGAGAGGAGATGTCTGAGGGGGGATATGATTGAAGTCTATACAATTATGCATGGGGTAGAAAATGTTGACAGAGAGACATTTTTCTCTCTTTCTCACAATACTCGAACCAGGGGGCATCCATTGAAAATGCTGGGGGGAAGAATTAGGACTAATCAAAGGAAACACTTCTTCATGCAACGTGGGATTGGTGTTTGGAATATGCTGCCACAGGAGGTGGTGATGGCCAATAACCTGGATAGCTTTCAAAGGGGCTTGGACAGATTTATGGAGGAGAAGTCGATCTATGGCTCCCAATCTTGATCCTCCTTGATCTGAGATTGCAAATGCCTTAGCAGACCAGGTGCTCAGGAGCAGCAGCAGCAGCAGAAGGCCATTGCTTTCACGTCCTGCATGTGAGCTCCCCAAGGCACCTGGTGGGCCACTGCGAGTAGCAGAGAGCTGGACTAGATGGACTCTGGTCTGATCCAGCAGGCTTGTTCTTATGTTCTTATGTTCTTTTTAAAAAATGCTTCAACGGGCACCTTTCCCCCCTAAGCCACCTACAAGACATCTCCTGCCTGGCTGTGCCGAATGCAGAGCTCAGGAAGCATCTTATGTCTCCCGCCCGACCGTTTTTGCTCTCTGGTCAGTTCCACCCTCAGCTCGCGCCCAACATTTTGTATGCAATGGAAGGGATTCTCCCTACTGCCATTTGCTGAAGGTGACTCCAGGACATTGGTTCTGCAGGCTCTTCTCCTGCCAATTCCAGTAATATATGGTTTTCCTTTTTTTAAAAAAATCGAGGAACTACAGCGATTTCCCCACTCGCGATTAATCCCGTGATACTTATTTTATCTCCATTCTCTTCCCCGCCCCTACAACAAACACCCTGTGAGGTGGGTGGGGCTAAGAGAGCTCCAAAGAGCTGTGGCCAGTGGCGTAGTGCCAAGAGGGCAGGGTGGGGCATGACGCACCAGGTGCATGGACGTGGCGGGGGCGCTCCGGAGTGTGGCGGGGCGCAAGGCACACGCATGCCCCAGGGGCAGTTCCCCCTTGCTACGACTCTGGCTGGGACTAGCCAAAGGTCACCCAGCTGGCATGTGATGGAGTGCACAAGCTAATCTAGTTCCCCGGATAAGCCTCCACAGCTCAAGTGGCAGAGTGGGGAGTCAAACCCGGTTCTCCAGATTAGAGCGCACCTGCTCTTAACCACTACACCCTGTGCACTGCAGCAAGATTTCTTTTCCCAACGCACGTCCTCTTGCCTTCGTGTGCTTCTCACTTTCCATGGGGAAACCGAGAACACTTCTGGCATGATTTTTCACGCCAGAGCAGGGCAAGGGCGAGGAACGCCAGCAGCGGGTAATTGACCAATAATACCTTGAAACAAGATCACCCAGAAAAGTACGAGGTTGTGGTACTTACGGTAAATCTTTCTAGTCCTGTAGCTCCAGCATTCCCAACAAATATTCCCGAACTGGGCTCAAAGAATAGAGCCTGAGTAGATCGCTGAAACTGGATCCTGTGATATTCTTCGCAGTCCATGAACAGCACAATGTCATTTTCCTGCACCGTCAATGTAAAGCGATTCCATTTGTTGGTCATCACTGGGACCTTGAATGAAGCTGCCTCTCGAGATATGTGCGAACTGGGTTCGGTGTAATACATAATTATCCTCTGGGTGCCATCATCCACGGGCGACAGACGGACTCCCAAGTAAATTTTCTTCTGAAAGGCATCGGTGATGGCAAACAACACTCCTCCGTGGTCACTGTTTGGTTTGACGGTGACGGTGACAGCAAAATCTCTGTAGAACCGCTGAGGTATCAGAGTCCTTGTCAGGCGGCCAATGTTAGCATCTGGTCCAAAACTGTATGCTGGAAACCCTCCGTAGCCAGTGATAAAAGAGACGGAAGGGGGCAGCGGGACGCCTATTAGTTCTGTGAGGTCCAAGTGCCCTTTTGATCCTCTTTCTGTAGCACAAGAGAAGAACACAAAATACGGATTCCGTCATTTACTGTTCTCGTGCAAAAAAAAGCTAGAAGAAGAAGAAGAAGAAGAGTTTGGATTTATATCCCCCCTTTCTCTCCTGTAGGAGGCTCAAAGGGGCTTACAATCTCCTTGCCCTTCCCCCCTCACAACAAACACCCTGTGAGGTGGGTGGGGCTGAGAAAGCTCCGAGAAGCTGTGACTAGCCCAAGGTCACCCAGCTGGTGTGTGTGGGAGTGCACAGACTTATCTGAATTCCTCAGATAAGTCTCCACAACTCAAGTGGCAGAGCTGGGAATCAAACCCGGTTCCTCCAGATCAGAGTTCACCTGCTCTTAGCCACTGCTCTTAGCCACTACGCCACTGCTGCTCCCGTACAAACTCCATACAAACTGCCTATAATGCACCCTCAACCTGATCTGGGCAGCCCGGACAACTCGGTTTTTGAAATCTCAGAAGCTAAGCAGGGTCTGCCCTGGTTAGTATTTGGATGGGAGACCACCCAGGAAGTGCAGGGTCGCTGTGCTGAAACAGGCAATGGCAAAGAAGCTTTGAGCACCTCTTGCCTTGAAAACCCTGGAAGGTTACTGTTACTCAACCGTGAATTGACATGCCTAGGATACTAAGCTAAGTTGAATAGAAAGACGAAAGTGCCCGCCCTGCCCTGCCCTGCCTGCCCACCCGCCCGCCCGCCTGCCTGGGGAGAGACGGTTTTCACCAAGGGCAGAAATGGCATTGCCTATTGCCTATAATAGAACTACCACTACTGTTGCACTCTGGCTATAACTAATATTTCAAAGCCGTGGTGCGACTGCACTTGGAGTCCTGTGTTCAGTTCTGGTCGCCACATCTCAAAAAGGATATCGAAGAGATAGAAAAAGTGCAAAGAAGGGCAACGAGGATGATTGAGGGACTGGAGCACCTTCCTTATGAGGAGAGGCTGCAGCGTTTGGGACTCTTTAGTTTGGAGAGGAGATGGCTGAGGGGGGATATGATTGAAGTCTATAAAATTATGCATGGGGTAGAAAATGTTGACACAGAGAAATTTTTCTCTCTTTCTCACAATACTAGAACCAGGGGGCATCCATTGAAAATGCTGGGGGGGTGGGGGGGGTGGAGAATTAGGACTAATCAAAGGAAACACTTCTTCACGCAACGTGTGATTGGTGTTTGGAATATGCTGCCACAGGAGGTGGTGATGGCCACTAACCTGGATGGACTCATTTATGGAGAAGAAGTCGATCTATGGCTACCAATCTTGATCCTCCTTGATCTCAGATTGCAAATGCCTTAGCAGACCAGGGGCTCAGGAGCAGCCGCAGAAGGCCATTGCTTTCACATCCTGTATGTGAGCTCCCAAAGGCAACTGGTGGGCCACTGCAAGTAGCAGAGAGCTGGACTAGATGGACTCTGGTCTGATCCAGCTGGCTAGTTCTTATGTTCTTATGTTTTTATGTTCTTATGTATATCTATATACATGAGTTTATATCATTGTTCATATTTTTTTATATTTCATTAGTTATAAATACAATCATTTCTTGTCGACTACATCCAACAGGTAAGTTCAACTTATTTTTAACCATTATAACAAATAGATTCAGGGTCATCCGTATTAATTCAGGTAAGTATTTAGTTCATACTCTCCCAGAGTGCAATAGTAGTGGTAGTTCTATTATTATTAATATTTACTGTTGCACCCCATTTTCTTATGTGATTGCCTGCCATCCCTCAGCCTACTTTTGGCACGAGTCTCTCGATTCAGTATCTCTGCATGCGAACAAGTGACAACTACTAATGTAGTTACATTTGCCTTCAGAAAGGGAAATTTCTCAAAGATGAGGGGGATAGTGCGCAGGAAGCTGATTCAGGAAGCTGATATCTAGATGTAGTTACATGTAGTTACATTTATGTAGTTACATTAATGTAGTTACATTTGCCTTCAGAAAGGGAAATTTCTCAAAGATGAGGGGGATAGTGCGCAGGAAGCTGATTCAGGAAGCTGATATCTAGATTCAGTATCTCTGCATGCGAACAAGTGACAACTACTAATGTAGTTACATTTGCCTTCAGAAAGGGAGGTAGAAATTCTCAAAGCATGATGGGGGATAGGTGCTTAGGAAGCCGATTCAGGAAGCTGATATCTAGATGTGGGTTACATTGTAAGTTGGCCACATTTATGTAAGCCACATTAATGTGTTACATTTGCTCTCTCAGAAAGGGAAAATTTCTCAAAAGATGAGGGGGATAGTGCCAGGAAGCTGATTCAGGAAGCTGATATTCAGATCTTCAGTATCTCTGCATGCTAACAAGTTTATCAACTACTAATGCGAAGCTGCCATTTGCTCCTCTCAGAAAGGGAAATTTCTCAAAGATGAGGGGGATAGTGCGCAGGAAGCTGAAAGGGAAAATCAAGAAGAGTCAAAAATGTCCATAAGGTGCTTGGAGGTTATTTAAAACATCAGTCTTAAAAGCTCAGCTGGAATGTGTTCCTCAGGTTAGCTGAAAGGCAGTTTCAGTCCAAAAAAGAAAGCCACCATGGTTAACAATCAACAAGTGGGAGGTTGAGGTAATTATTAGGAAAAAAAGATGTCTTTTAGAAAATGGAAGTCCAACTTTAATCTGATGAAGAATACCAGAGAGAGAACACAAATGGTGGCAAAAGAGAAGCAAAGTTAGCTGTAAGGGTATAGGCAAAAGCGATTATGAGGGAACGCATGGCTGCAAACATCAAGATCATAGCAACAAACAAGTTCTTCAAGTACATCAAAAGCCAGGAAGCCAGCTAGGGAAGCGGTAGGTCCGCTAGGACGATGAAGGAACAAAAGGTGTGCTAAAAGCGCATGACAGGGAGATTGGGTAGAGAAGCTTGAATGAATCTCTTTGCATCTTCGTTCACTCCAAGAGGGAGGTGAGGAAAATTCCTGCACCTGAACCAAGCTTCTTAGGGAGGTGAATCCGAGGAACTAGCGAAGTTAGTGGTAGACAAGGAAGAAGTTCTCAAGCAGCCATTGATAAACTAAATGTGCTACCAAATCCCCTGGCCCAGATTTCGTATCTTCATCCAAGAGTTCTTAAAGAGCTCTCAAGCATGAAATTGCTGATGTTCTCAACATTAATATGCAACTTATCCCTGAAATCAGGCTCCATCCCTGAAGACTGGAAGATGGCCAAATGTCACACCAATCTTTAAGAAAGGGTCTAGGGGGGACCCGGAAATTACAGGCCAGTCAGTTTGACATCTGTTCCTGGTAAATTAGTAGAATCTATCATTAAAGATAAACCGTTGATAAACATAGAAAAGCAAGACCTGCTTGAGGAAGAGTCAGCATGGCTTTTGTAGAGGTAAGTCCTGTCTTACAAACTTACTAGAGTTCTTTGAGGGTGTAAACAGACATGTGGATATGCGGGGAACCAGTGGACATTATTGTCTACTTGGATTTCCAAAAGGCTTTTGACAAAGTTCCTCACCAGAGACTGTTGAGAAAACTCAGCAATGAAGGGAATAAGTAGGAAGTCCCTCCCCATGGGATTAAAAAAACTGGCTTGAGGAACAGGAAACAAAGGGTGGGTATAAATGGGAAGTTCTCACAATGGAGAGAGATGTAGGGAGTGGTGTGTCCCCCCAAGGATCCGCTTTGGGACCAGCAAGCTCTTTAACTTATTCATAAATCGACCTGGAAGTAGGGTGGTAGTGTGGTGGCCAAGTTTGCAGATGATACCAAATTATGTAGGGTGGTAAGAACCACAAAGGATTGCGAAGAGCTCCAAGCGACCTTGATAAATTAGGTGAGTGGGCTAAGAAAATGGCAAAATGCAGTTCACCGTAGCTGTAAATGCGATGCAATCGAAGAAGCAAAAAAATCCAAACCTCACATACACGCTTACAGGGGTCAGTGCTATCAGTCAACAGACCAGGAAAGGGATTTGGGCGCCTTAGTTGATAGTTCCATGGGAATGTCAACTCAATGCATGGCAGCGTGAAAAAAAGGCAAACTCTATGCTGGGGATAATTAGGAAAGGAAACTGAGAACAAAACTGCAAAAGATTAGTTCATGCCCTTATATAAAGACACGTTTGGTGCTGCACCGCGACCCTTGGAGTACTATGTTCAGTTCTGGTCACCTTCTGGTCACCACATTTCAAAAAGCCGTAGCGAGGGGGAACTGTGCCCGGGGCACGTGGGGGGGGGTGGGGGGGGGGGGGGAAGGGGGGGGTTGGGGGGGGGGGGGTTTGGGGGGGAGTTGGGGGGGGTCTGCGGGGGGGGGGGGGGGGTGGGGGGGGGGGAGGGGGGGCGGGGTGAGGGGTGGGGGGGGGTGGTCGGGTGGGGGGGGGGGGGGGTGGGGGGGGGGGGGGGTGGGGGGGGGGGGGGGTGGGGGGGGGGGGGGGTGGGGGGGGGGGGGGGTGGGGGGGGGGGGGGGTGGGGGGGGGGGGGGGTGGGGGGGGGGGGGGGTGGGGGGGGGGGGGGGTGGGGGGGGGGGGGGGTGGGGGGGGGGGGGGGTGGGGGGGGGGGGGGGTGGGGGGGGGGGGGGGTGGGGGGGGGGGGGGGTGGGGGGGGGGGGGGGTGGGGGGGGGGGGGGGTGGGGGGGGGGGGGGGTGGGGGGGGGGGGGGGTGGGGGGGGGGGGGGGTGGGGGGGGGGGGGGGTGGGGGGGGGGGGGGGTGGGGGGGGGGGGGGGTGGGGGGGGGGGGGGGTGGGGGGGGGGGGGGGTGGGGGGGGGGGGGGGTGGGGGGGGGGGGGGGTGGGGGGGGGGGGGGGTGGGGGGGGGGGGGGGTGGGGGGGGGGGGGGGTGGGGGGGGGGGGGGGTGGGGGGGGGGGGGGGTGGGGGGGGGGGGGGGTGGGGGGGGGGGGGGGTGGGGGGGGGGGGGGGTGGGGGGGGGGGGGGGTGGGGGGGGGGGGGGGTGGGGGGGGGGGGGGGTGGGGGGGGGGGGGGGTGGGGGGGGGGGGGGGTGGGGGGGGGGGGGGGTGGGGGGGGGGGGGGGTGGGGGGGGGGGGGGGTGGGGGGGGGGGGGGGTGGGGGGGGGGGGGGGTGGGGGGGGGGGGGGGTGGGGGGGGGGGGGGGTGGGGGGGGGGGGGGGTGGGGGGGGGGGGGGGTGGGGGGGGGGGGGGGTGGGGGGGGGGGGGGGTGGGGGGGGGGGGGGGTGGGGGGGGGGGGGGGTGGGGGGGGGGGGGGGTGGGGGGGGGGGGGGGTGGGGGGGGGGGGGGGTGGGGGGGGGGGGGGGTGGGGGGGGGGGGGGGTGGGGGGGGGGGGGGGTGGGGGGGGGGGGGGGTGGGGGGGGGGGGGGGTGGGGGGGGGGGGGGGTGGGGGGGGGGGGGGGTGGGGGGGGGGGGGGGTGGGGGGGGGGGGGGGTGGGGGGGGGGGGGGGTGGGGGGGGGGGGGGGTGGGGGGGGGGGGGGGTGGGGGGGGGGGGGGGTGGGGGGGGGGGGGGGTGGGGGGGGGGGGGGGTGGGGGGGGGGGGGGGTGGGGGGGGGGGGGGGTGGGGGGGGGGGGGGGTGGGGGGGGGGGGGGGTGGGGGGGGGGGGGGGTGGGGGGGGGGGGGGGTGGGGGGGGGGGGGGGTGGGGGGGGGGGGGGGTGGGGGGGGGGGGGGGTGGGGGGGGGGGGGGGTGGGGGGGGGGGGGGGTGGGGGGGGGGGGGGGTGGGGGGGGGGGGGGGTGGGGGGGGGGGGGGGTGGGGGGGGGGGGGGGTGGGGGGGGGGGGGGGTGGGGGGGGGGGGGGGTGGGGGGGGGGGGGGGTGGGGGGGGGGGGGGGTGGGGGGGGGGGGGGGTGGGGGGGGGGGGGGGTGGGGGGGGGGGGGGGTGGGGGGGGGGGGGGGTGGGGGGGGGGGGGGGTGGGGGGGGGGGGGGGTGGGGGGGGGGGGGGGTGGGGGGGGGGGGGGGTGGGGGGGGGGGGGGGTGGGGGGGGGGGGGGGTGGGGGGGGGGGGGGGTGGGGGGGGGGGGGGGTGGGGGGGGGGGGGGGTGGGGGGGGGGGGGGGTGGGGGGGGGGGGGGGTGGGGGGGGGGGGGGGTGGGGGGGGGGGGGGGTGGGGGGGGGGGGGGGTGGGGGGGGGGGGGGGTGGGGGGGGGGGGGGGTGGGGGGGGGGGGGGGTGGGGGGGGGGGGGGGTGGGGGGGGGGGGGGGTGGGGGGGGGGGGGGGTGGGGGGGGGGGGGGGTGGGGGGGGGGGGGGGTGGGGGGGGGGGGGGGTGGGGGGGGGGGGGGGTGGGGGGGGGGGGGGGTGGGGGGGGGGGGGGGTGGGGGGGGGGGGGGGTGGGGGGGGGGGGGGGTGGGGGGGGGGGGGGGTGGGGGGGGGGGGGGGTGGGGGGGGGGGGGGGTGGGGGGGGGGGGGGGTGGGGGGGGGGGGGGGTGGGGGGGGGGGGGGGTGGGGGGGGGGGGGGGTGGGGGGGGGGGGGGGTGGGGGGGGGGGGGGGTGGGGGGGGGGGGGGGTGGGGGGGGGGGGGGGTGGGGGGGGGGGGGGGTGGGGGGGGGGGGGGGTGGGGGGGGGGGGGGGTGGGGGGGGGGGGGGGTGGGGGGGGGGGGGGGTGGGGGGGGGGGGGGGTGGGGGGGGGGGGGGGTGGGGGGGGGGGGGGGTGGGGGGGGGGGGGGGTGGGGGGGGGGGGGGGTGGGGGGGGGGGGGGGTGGGGGGGGGGGGGGGTGGGGGGGGGGGGGGGTGGGGGGGGGGGGGGGTGGGGGGGGGGGGGGGTGGGGGGGGGGGGGGGTGGGGGGGGGGGGGGGTGGGGGGGGGGGGGGGTGGGGGGGGGGGGGGGTGGGGGGGGGGGGGGGTGGGGGGGGGGGGGGGTGGGGGGGGGGGGGGGTGGGGGGGGGGGGGGGTGGGGGGGGGGGGGGGTGGGGGGGGGGGGGGGTGGGGGGGGGGGGGGGTGGGGGGGGGGGGGGGTGGGGGGGGGGGGGGGTGGGGGGGGGGGGGGGTGGGGGGGGGGGGGGGTGGGGGGGGGGGGGGGTGGGGGGGGGGGGGGGTGGGGGGGGGGGGGGGTGGGGGGGGGGGGGGGTGGGGGGGGGGGGGGGTGGGGGGGGGGGGGGGTGGGGGGGGGGGGGGGTGGGGGGGGGGGGGGGTGGGGGGGGGGGGGGGTGGGGGGGGGGGGGGGTGGGGGGGGGGGGGGGTGGGGGGGGGGGGGGGTGGGGGGGGGGGGGGGTGGGGGGGGGGGGGGGTGGGGGGGGGGGGGGGTGGGGGGGGGGGGGGGTGGGGGGGGGGGGGGGTGGGGGGGGGGGGGGGTGGGGGGGGGGGGGGGTGGGGGGGGGGGGGGGTGGGGGGGGGGGGGGGTGGGGGGGGGGGGGGGTGGGGGGGGGGGGGGGTGGGGGGGGGGGGGGGTGGGGGGGGGGGGGGGTGGGGGGGGGGGGGGGTGGGGGGGGGGGGGGGTGGGGGGGGGGGGGGGTGGGGGGGGGGGGGGGTGGGGGGGGGGGGGGGTGGGGGGGGGGGGGGGTGGGGGGGGGGGGGGGTGGGGGGGGGGGGGGGTGGGGGGGGGGGGGGGTGGGGGGGGGGGGGGGTGGGGGGGGGGGGGGGTGGGGGGGGGGGGGGGTGGGGGGGGGGGGGGGTGGGGGGGGGGGGGGGTGGGGGGGGGGGGGGGTGGGGGGGGGGGGGGGTGGGGGGGGGGGGGGGTGGGGGGGGGGGGGGGTGGGGGGGGGGGGGGGTGGGGGGGGGGGGGGGTGGGGGGGGGGGGGGGTGGGGGGGGGGGGGGGTGGGGGGGGGGGGGGGTGGGGGGGGGGGGGGGTGGGGGGGGGGGGGGGTGGGGGGGGGGGGGGGTGGGGGGGGGGGGGGGTGGGGGGGGGGGGGGGTGGGGGGGGGGGGGGGTGGGGGGGGGGGGGGGTGGGGGGGGGGGGGGGTGGGGGGGGGGGGGGGTGGGGGGGGGGGGGGGTGGGGGGGGGGGGGGGTGGGGGGGGGGGGGGGTGGGGGGGGGGGGGGGTGGGGGGGGGGGGGGGTGGGGGGGGGGGGGGGTGGGGGGGGGGGGGGGTGGGGGGGGGGGGGGGTGGGGGGGGGGGGGGGTGGGGGGGGGGGGGGGTGGGGGGGGGGGGGGGTGGGGGGGGGGGGGGGTGGGGGGGGGGGGGGGTGGGGGGGGGGGGGGGTGGGGGGGGGGGGGGGTGGGGGGGGGGGGGGGTGGGGGGGGGGGGGGGTGGGGGGGGGGGGGGGTGGGGGGGGGGGGGGGTGGGGGGGGGGGGGGGTGGGGGGGGGGGGGGGTGGGGGGGGGGGGGGGTGGGGGGGGGGGGGGGTGGGGGGGGGGGGGGGTGGGGGGGGGGGGGGGTGGGGGGGGGGGGGGGTGGGGGGGGGGGGGGGTGGGGGGGGGGGGGGGTGGGGGGGGGGGGGGGTGGGGGGGGGGGGGGGTGGGGGGGGGGGGGGGTGGGGGGGGGGGGGGGTGGGGGGGGGGGGGGGTGGGGGGGGGGGGGGGTGGGGGGGGGGGGGGGTGGGGGGGGGGGGGGGTGGGGGGGGGGGGGGGTGGGGGGGGGGGGGGGTGGGGGGGGGGGGGGGTGGGGGGGGGGGGGGGTGGGGGGGGGGGGGGGTGGGGGGGGGGGGGGGTGGGGGGGGGGGGGGGTGGGGGGGGGGGGGGGTGGGGGGGGGGGGGGGTGGGGGGGGGGGGGGGTGGGGGGGGGGGGGGGTGGGGGGGGGGGGGGGTGGGGGGGGGGGGGGGTGGGGGGGGGGGGGGGTGGGGGGGGGGGGGGGTGGGGGGGGGGGGGGGTGGGGGGGGGGGGGGGTGGGGGGGGGGGGGGGTGGGGGGGGGGGGGGGTGGGGGGGGGGGGGGGTGGGGGGGGGGGGGGGTGGGGGGGGGGGGGGGTGGGGGGGGGGGGGGGTGGGGGGGGGGGGGGGTGGGGGGGGGGGGGGGTGGGGGGGGGGGGGGGTGGGGGGGGGGGGGGGTGGGGGGGGGGGGGGGTGGGGGGGGGGGGGGGTGGGGGGGGGGGGGGGTGGGGGGGGGGGGGGGTGGGGGGGGGGGGGGGTGGGGGGGGGGGGGGGTGGGGGGGGGGGGGGGTGGGGGGGGGGGGGGGTGGGGGGGGGGGGGGGTGGGGGGGGGGGGGGGTGGGGGGGGGGGGGGGTGGGGGGGGGGGGGGGTGGGGGGGGGGGGGGGTGGGGGGGGGGGGGGGTGGGGGGGGGGGGGGGTGGGGGGGGGGGGGGGTGGGGGGGGGGGGGGGTGGGGGGGGGGGGGGGTGGGGGGGGGGGGGGGTGGGGGGGGGGGGGGGTGGGGGGGGGGGGGGGTGGGGGGGGGGGGGGGTGGGGGGGGGGGGGGGTGGGGGGGGGGGGGGGTGGGGGGGGGGGGGGGTGGGGGGGGGGGGGGGTGGGGGGGGGGGGGGGTGGGGGGGGGGGGGGGTGGGGGGGGGGGGGGGTGGGGGGGGGGGGGGGTGGGGGGGGGGGGGGGTGGGGGGGGGGGGGGGTGGGGGGGGGGGGGGGTGGGGGGGGGGGGGGGTGGGGGGGGGGGGGGGTGGGGGGGGGGGGGGGTGGGGGGGGGGGGGGGTGGGGGGGGGGGGGGGTGGGGGGGGGGGGGGGTGGGGGGGGGGGGGGGTGGGGGGGGGGGGGGGTGGGGGGGGGGGGGGGTGGGGGGGGGGGGGGGTGGGGGGGGGGGGGGGTGGGGGGGGGGGGGGGTGGGGGGGGGGGGGGGTGGGGGGGGGGGGGGGTGGGGGGGGGGGGGGGTGGGGGGGGGGGGGGGTGGGGGGGGGGGGGGGTGGGGGGGGGGGGGGGTGGGGGGGGGGGGGGGTGGGGGGGGGGGGGGGTGGGGGGGGGGGGGGGTGGGGGGGGGGGGGGGTGGGGGGGGGGGGGGGTGGGGGGGGGGGGGGGTGGGGGGGGGGGGGGGTGGGGGGGGGGGGGGGTGGGGGGGGGGGGGGGTGGGGGGGGGGGGGGGTGGGGGGGGGGGGGGGTGGGGGGGGGGGGGGGTGGGGGGGGGGGGGGGTGGGGGGGGGGGGGGGTGGGGGGGGGGGGGGGTGGGGGGGGGGGGGGGTGGGGGGGGGGGGGGGTGGGGGGGGGGGGGGGTGGGGGGGGGGGGGGGTGGGGGGGGGGGGGGGTGGGGGGGGGGGGGGGTGGGGGGGGGGGGGGGTGGGGGGGGGGGGGGGTGGGGGGGGGGGGGGGTGGGGGGGGGGGGGGGTGGGGGGGGGGGGGGGTGGGGGGGGGGGGGGGTGGGGGGGGGGGGGGGTGGGGGGGGGGGGGGGTGGGGGGGGGGGGGGGTGGGGGGGGGGGGGGGTGGGGGGGGGGGGGGGTGGGGGGGGGGGGGGGTGGGGGGGGGGGGGGGTGGGGGGGGGGGGGGGTGGGGGGGGGGGGGGGTGGGGGGGGGGGGGGGTGGGGGGGGGGGGGGGTGGGGGGGGGGGGGGGTGGGGGGGGGGGGGGGTGGGGGGGGGGGGGGGTGGGGGGGGGGGGGGGTGGGGGGGGGGGGGGGTGGGGGGGGGGGGGGGTGGGGGGGGGGGGGGGTGGGGGGGGGGGGGGGTGGGGGGGGGGGGGGGTGGGGGGGGGGGGGGGTGGGGGGGGGGGGGGGTGGGGGGGGGGGGGGGTGGGGGGGGGGGGGGGTGGGGGGGGGGGGGGGTGGGGGGGGGGGGGGGTGGGGGGGGGGGGGGGTGGGGGGGGGGGGGGGTGGGGGGGGGGGGGGGTGGGGGGGGGGGGGGGTGGGGGGGGGGGGGGGTGGGGGGGGGGGGGGGTGGGGGGGGGGGGGGGTGGGGGGGGGGGGGGGTGGGGGGGGGGGGGGGTGGGGGGGGGGGGGGGTGGGGGGGGGGGGGGGTGGGGGGGGGGGGGGGTGGGGGGGGGGGGGGGTGGGGGGGGGGGGGGGTGGGGGGGGGGGGGGGTGGGGGGGGGGGGGGGTGGGGGGGGGGGGGGGTGGGGGGGGGGGGGGGTGGGGGGGGGGGGGGGTGGGGGGGGGGGGGGGTGGGGGGGGGGGGGGGTGGGGGGGGGGGGGGGTGGGGGGGGGGGGGGGTGGGGGGGGGGGGGGGTGGGGGGGGGGGGGGGTGGGGGGGGGGGGGGGTGGGGGGGGGGGGGGGTGGGGGGGGGGGGGGGTGGGGGGGGGGGGGGGTGGGGGGGGGGGGGGGTGGGGGGGGGGGGGGGTGGGGGGGGGGGGGGGTGGGGGGGGGGGGGGGTGGGGGGGGGGGGGGGTGGGGGGGGGGGGGGGTGGGGGGGGGGGGGGGTGGGGGGGGGGGGGGGTGGGGGGGGGGGGGGGTGGGGGGGGGGGGGGGTGGGGGGGGGGGGGGGTGGGGGGGGGGGGGGGTGGGGGGGGGGGGGGGTGGGGGGGGGGGGGGGTGGGGGGGGGGGGGGGTGGGGGGGGGGGGGGGTGGGGGGGGGGGGGGGTGGGGGGGGGGGGGGGTGGGGGGGGGGGGGGGTGGGGGGGGGGGGGGGTGGGGGGGGGGGGGGGTGGGGGGGGGGGGGGGTGGGGGGGGGGGGGGGTGGGGGGGGGGGGGGGTGGGGGGGGGGGGGGGTGGGGGGGGGGGGGGGTGGGGGGGGGGGGGGGTGGGGGGGGGGGGGGGTGGGGGGGGGGGGGGGTGGGGGGGGGGGGGGGTGGGGGGGGGGGGGGGTGGGGGGGGGGGGGGGTGGGGGGGGGGGGGGGTGGGGGGGGGGGGGGGTGGGGGGGGGGGGGGGTGGGGGGGGGGGGGGGTGGGGGGGGGGGGGGGTGGGGGGGGGGGGGGGTGGGGGGGGGGGGGGGTGGGGGGGGGGGGGGGTGGGGGGGGGGGGGGGTGGGGGGGGGGGGGGGTGGGGGGGGGGGGGGGTGGGGGGGGGGGGGGGTGGGGGGGGGGGGGGGTGGGGGGGGGGGGGGGTGGGGGGGGGGGGGGGTGGGGGGGGGGGGGGGTGGGGGGGGGGGGGGGTGGGGGGGGGGGGGGGTGGGGGGGGGGGGGGGTGGGGGGGGGGGGGGGTGGGGGGGGGGGGGGGTGGGGGGGGGGGGGGGTGGGGGGGGGGGGGGGTGGGGGGGGGGGGGGGTGGGGGGGGGGGGGGGTGGGGGGGGGGGGGGGTGGGGGGGGGGGGGGGTGGGGGGGGGGGGGGGTGGGGGGGGGGGGGGGTGGGGGGGGGGGGGGGTGGGGGGGGGGGGGGGTGGGGGGGGGGGGGGGTGGGGGGGGGGGGGGGTGGGGGGGGGGGGGGGTGGGGGGGGGGGGGGGTGGGGGGGGGGGGGGGTGGGGGGGGGGGGGGGTGGGGGGGGGGGGGGGTGGGGGGGGGGGGGGGTGGGGGGGGGGGGGGGTGGGGGGGGGGGGGGGTGGGGGGGGGGGGGGGTGGGGGGGGGGGGGGGTGGGGGGGGGGGGGGGTGGGGGGGGGGGGGGGTGGGGGGGGGGGGGGGTGGGGGGGGGGGGGGGTGGGGGGGGGGGGGGGTGGGGGGGGGGGGGGGTGGGGGGGGGGGGGGGTGGGGGGGGGGGGGGGTGGGGGGGGGGGGGGGTGGGGGGGGGGGGGGGTGGGGGGGGGGGGGGGTGGGGGGGGGGGGGGGTGGGGGGGGGGGGGGGTGGGGGGGGGGGGGGGTGGGGGGGGGGGGGGGTGGGGGGGGGGGGGGGTGGGGGGGGGGGGGGGTGGGGGGGGGGGGGGGTGGGGGGGGGGGGGGGTGGGGGGGGGGGGGGGTGGGGGGGGGGGGGGGTGGGGGGGGGGGGGGGTGGGGGGGGGGGGGGGTGGGGGGGGGGGGGGGTGGGGGGGGGGGGGGGTGGGGGGGGGGGGGGGTGGGGGGGGGGGGGGGTGGGGGGGGGGGGGGGTGGGGGGGGGGGGGGGTGGGGGGGGGGGGGGGTGGGGGGGGGGGGGGGTGGGGGGGGGGGGGGGTGGGGGGGGGGGGGGGTGGGGGGGGGGGGGGGTGGGGGGGGGGGGGGGTGGGGGGGGGGGGGGGTGGGGGGGGGGGGGGGTGGGGGGGGGGGGGGGTGGGGGGGGGGGGGGGTGGGGGGGGGGGGGGGTGGGGGGGGGGGGGGGTGGGGGGGGGGGGGGGTGGGGGGGGGGGGGGGTGGGGGGGGGGGGGGGTGGGGGGGGGGGGGGGTGGGGGGGGGGGGGGGTGGGGGGGGGGGGGGGTGGGGGGGGGGGGGGGTGGGGGGGGGGGGGGGTGGGGGGGGGGGGGGGTGGGGGGGGGGGGGGGTGGGGGGGGGGGGGGGTGGGGGGGGGGGGGGGTGGGGGGGGGGGGGGGTGGGGGGGGGGGGGGGTGGGGGGGGGGGGGGGTGGGGGGGGGGGGGGGTGGGGGGGGGGGGGGGTGGGGGGGGGGGGGGGTGGGGGGGGGGGGGGGTGGGGGGGGGGGGGGGTGGGGGGGGGGGGGGGTGGGGGGGGGGGGGGGTGGGGGGGGGGGGGGGTGGGGGGGGGGGGGGGTGGGGGGGGGGGGGGGTGGGGGGGGGGGGGGGTGGGGGGGGGGGGGGGTGGGGGGGGGGGGGGGTGGGGGGGGGGGGGGGTGGGGGGGGGGGGGGGTGGGGGGGGGGGGGGGTGGGGGGGGGGGGGGGTGGGGGGGGGGGGGGGTGGGGGGGGGGGGGGGTGGGGGGGGGGGGGGGTGGGGGGGGGGGGGGGTGGGGGGGGGGGGGGGTGGGGGGGGGGGGGGGTGGGGGGGGGGGGGGGTGGGGGGGGGGGGGGGTGGGGGGGGGGGGGGGTGGGGGGGGGGGGGGGTGGGGGGGGGGGGGGGTGGGGGGGGGGGGGGGTGGGGGGGGGGGGGGGTGGGGGGGGGGGGGGGTGGGGGGGGGGGGGGGTGGGGGGGGGGGGGGGTGGGGGGGGGGGGGGGTGGGGGGGGGGGGGGGTGGGGGGGGGGGGGGGTGGGGGGGGGGGGGGGTGGGGGGGGGGGGGGGTGGGGGGGGGGGGGGGTGGGGGGGGGGGGGGGTGGGGGGGGGGGGGGGTGGGGGGGGGGGGGGGTGGGGGGGGGGGGGGGTGGGGGGGGGGGGGGGTGGGGGGGGGGGGGGGTGGGGGGGGGGGGGGGTGGGGGGGGGGGGGGGTGGGGGGGGGGGGGGGTGGGGGGGGGGGGGGGTGGGGGGGGGGGGGGGTGGGGGGGGGGGGGGGTGGGGGGGGGGGGGGGTGGGGGGGGGGGGGGGTGGGGGGGGGGGGGGGTGGGGGGGGGGGGGGGTGGGGGGGGGGGGGGGTGGGGGGGGGGGGGGGTGGGGGGGGGGGGGGGTGGGGGGGGGGGGGGGTGGGGGGGGGGGGGGGTGGGGGGGGGGGGGGGTGGGGGGGGGGGGGGGTGGGGGGGGGGGGGGGTGGGGGGGGGGGGGGGTGGGGGGGGGGGGGGGTGGGGGGGGGGGGGGGTGGGGGGGGGGGGGGGTGGGGGGGGGGGGGGGTGGGGGGGGGGGGGGGTGGGGGGGGGGGGGGGTGGGGGGGGGGGGGGGTGGGGGGGGGGGGGGGTGGGGGGGGGGGGGGGTGGGGGGGGGGGGGGGTGGGGGGGGGGGGGGGTGGGGGGGGGGGGGGGTGGGGGGGGGGGGGGGTGGGGGGGGGGGGGGGTGGGGGGGGGGGGGGGTGGGGGGGGGGGGGGGTGGGGGGGGGGGGGGGTGGGGGGGGGGGGGGGTGGGGGGGGGGGGGGGTGGGGGGGGGGGGGGGTGGGGGGGGGGGGGGGTGGGGGGGGGGGGGGGTGGGGGGGGGGGGGGGTGGGGGGGGGGGGGGGTGGGGGGGGGGGGGGGTGGGGGGGGGGGGGGGTGGGGGGGGGGGGGGGTGGGGGGGGGGGGGGGTGGGGGGGGGGGGGGGTGGGGGGGGGGGGGGGTGGGGGGGGGGGGGGGTGGGGGGGGGGGGGGGTGGGGGGGGGGGGGGGTGGGGGGGGGGGGGGGTGGGGGGGGGGGGGGGTGGGGGGGGGGGGGGGTGGGGGGGGGGGGGGGTGGGGGGGGGGGGGGGTGGGGGGGGGGGGGGGTGGGGGGGGGGGGGGGTGGGGGGGGGGGGGGGTGGGGGGGGGGGGGGGTGGGGGGGGGGGGGGGTGGGGGGGGGGGGGGGTGGGGGGGGGGGGGGGTGGGGGGGGGGGGGGGTGGGGGGGGGGGGGGGTGGGGGGGGGGGGGGGTGGGGGGGGGGGGGGGTGGGGGGGGGGGGGGGTGGGGGGGGGGGGGGGTGGGGGGGGGGGGGGGTGGGGGGGGGGGGGGGTGGGGGGGGGGGGGGGTGGGGGGGGGGGGGGGTGGGGGGGGGGGGGGGTGGGGGGGGGGGGGGGTGGGGGGGGGGGGGGGTGGGGGGGGGGGGGGGTGGGGGGGGGGGGGGGTGGGGGGGGGGGGGGGTGGGGGGGGGGGGGGGTGGGGGGGGGGGGGGGTGGGGGGGGGGGGGGGTGGGGGGGGGGGGGGGTGGGGGGGGGGGGGGGTGGGGGGGGGGGGGGGTGGGGGGGGGGGGGGGTGGGGGGGGGGGGGGGTGGGGGGGGGGGGGGGTGGGGGGGGGGGGGGGTGGGGGGGGGGGGGGGTGGGGGGGGGGGGGGGTGGGGGGGGGGGGGGGTGGGGGGGGGGGGGGGTGGGGGGGGGGGGGGGTGGGGGGGGGGGGGGGTGGGGGGGGGGGGGGGTGGGGGGGGGGGGGGGTGGGGGGGGGGGGGGGTGGGGGGGGGGGGGGGTGGGGGGGGGGGGGGGTGGGGGGGGGGGGGGGTGGGGGGGGGGGGGGGTGGGGGGGGGGGGGGGTGGGGGGGGGGGGGGGTGGGGGGGGGGGGGGGTGGGGGGGGGGGGGGGTGGGGGGGGGGGGGGGTGGGGGGGGGGGGGGGTGGGGGGGGGGGGGGGTGGGGGGGGGGGGGGGTGGGGGGGGGGGGGGGTGGGGGGGGGGGGGGGTGGGGGGGGGGGGGGGTGGGGGGGGGGGGGGGTGGGGGGGGGGGGGGGTGGGGGGGGGGGGGGGTGGGGGGGGGGGGGGGTGGGGGGGGGGGGGGGTGGGGGGGGGGGGGGGTGGGGGGGGGGGGGGGTGGGGGGGGGGGGGGGTGGGGGGGGGGGGGGGTGGGGGGGGGGGGGGGTGGGGGGGGGGGGGGGTGGGGGGGGGGGGGGGTGGGGGGGGGGGGGGGTGGGGGGGGGGGGGGGTGGGGGGGGGGGGGGGTGGGGGGGGGGGGGGGTGGGGGGGGGGGGGGGTGGGGGGGGGGGGGGGTGGGGGGGGGGGGGGGTGGGGGGGGGGGGGGGTGGGGGGGGGGGGGGGTGGGGGGGGGGGGGGGTGGGGGGGGGGGGGGGTGGGGGGGGGGGGGGGTGGGGGGGGGGGGGGGTGGGGGGGGGGGGGGGTGGGGGGGGGGGGGGGTGGGGGGGGGGGGGGGTGGGGGGGGGGGGGGGTGGGGGGGGGGGGGGGTGGGGGGGGGGGGGGGTGGGGGGGGGGGGGGGTGGGGGGGGGGGGGGGTGGGGGGGGGGGGGGGTGGGGGGGGGGGGGGGTGGGGGGGGGGGGGGGTGGGGGGGGGGGGGGGTGGGGGGGGGGGGGGGTGGGGGGGGGGGGGGGTGGGGGGGGGGGGGGGTGGGGGGGGGGGGGGGTGGGGGGGGGGGGGGGTGGGGGGGGGGGGGGGTGGGGGGGGGGGGGGGTGGGGGGGGGGGGGGGTGGGGGGGGGGGGGGGTGGGGGGGGGGGGGGGTGGGGGGGGGGGGGGGTGGGGGGGGGGGGGGGTGGGGGGGGGGGGGGGTGGGGGGGGGGGGGGGTGGGGGGGGGGGGGGGTGGGGGGGGGGGGGGGTGGGGGGGGGGGGGGGTGGGGGGGGGGGGGGGTGGGGGGGGGGGGGGGTGGGGGGGGGGGGGGGTGGGGGGGGGGGGGGGTGGGGGGGGGGGGGGGTGGGGGGGGGGGGGGGTGGGGGGGGGGGGGGGTGGGGGGGGGGGGGGGTGGGGGGGGGGGGGGGTGGGGGGGGGGGGGGGTGGGGGGGGGGGGGGGTGGGGGGGGGGGGGGGTGGGGGGGGGGGGGGGTGGGGGGGGGGGGGGGTGGGGGGGGGGGGGGGTGGGGGGGGGGGGGGGTGGGGGGGGGGGGGGGTGGGGGGGGGGGGGGGTGGGGGGGGGGGGGGGTGGGGGGGGGGGGGGGTGGGGGGGGGGGGGGGTGGGGGGGGGGGGGGGTGGGGGGGGGGGGGGGTGGGGGGGGGGGGGGGTGGGGGGGGGGGGGGGTGGGGGGGGGGGGGGGTGGGGGGGGGGGGGGGTGGGGGGGGGGGGGGGTGGGGGGGGGGGGGGGTGGGGGGGGGGGGGGGTGGGGGGGGGGGGGGGTGGGGGGGGGGGGGGGTGGGGGGGGGGGGGGGTGGGGGGGGGGGGGGGTGGGGGGGGGGGGGGGTGGGGGGGGGGGGGGGTGGGGGGGGGGGGGGGTGGGGGGGGGGGGGGGTGGGGGGGGGGGGGGGTGGGGGGGGGGGGGGGTGGGGGGGGGGGGGGGTGGGGGGGGGGGGGGGTGGGGGGGGGGGGGGGTGGGGGGGGGGGGGGGTGGGGGGGGGGGGGGGTGGGGGGGGGGGGGGGTGGGGGGGGGGGGGGGTGGGGGGGGGGGGGGGTGGGGGGGGGGGGGGGTGGGGGGGGGGGGGGGTGGGGGGGGGGGGGGGTGGGGGGGGGGGGGGGTGGGGGGGGGGGGGGGTGGGGGGGGGGGGGGGTGGGGGGGGGGGGGGGTGGGGGGGGGGGGGGGTGGGGGGGGGGGGGGGTGGGGGGGGGGGGGGGTGGGGGGGGGGGGGGGTGGGGGGGGGGGGGGGTGGGGGGGGGGGGGGGTGGGGGGGGGGGGGGGTGGGGGGGGGGGGGGGTGGGGGGGGGGGGGGGTGGGGGGGGGGGGGGGTGGGGGGGGGGGGGGGTGGGGGGGGGGGGGGGTGGGGGGGGGGGGGGGTGGGGGGGGGGGGGGGTGGGGGGGGGGGGGGGTGGGGGGGGGGGGGGGTGGGGGGGGGGGGGGGTGGGGGGGGGGGGGGGTGGGGGGGGGGGGGGGTGGGGGGGGGGGGGGGTGGGGGGGGGGGGGGGTGGGGGGGGGGGGGGGTGGGGGGGGGGGGGGGTGGGGGGGGGGGGGGGTGGGGGGGGGGGGGGGTGGGGGGGGGGGGGGGTGGGGGGGGGGGGGGGTGGGGGGGGGGGGGGGTGGGGGGGGGGGGGGGTGGGGGGGGGGGGGGGTGGGGGGGGGGGGGGGTGGGGGGGGGGGGGGGTGGGGGGGGGGGGGGGTGGGGGGGGGGGGGGGTGGGGGGGGGGGGGGGTGGGGGGGGGGGGGGGTGGGGGGGGGGGGGGGTGGGGGGGGGGGGGGGTGGGGGGGGGGGGGGGTGGGGGGGGGGGGGGGTGGGGGGGGGGGGGGGTGGGGGGGGGGGGGGGTGGGGGGGGGGGGGGGTGGGGGGGGGGGGGGGTGGGGGGGGGGGGGGGTGGGGGGGGGGGGGGGTGGGGGGGGGGGGGGGTGGGGGGGGGGGGGGGTGGGGGGGGGGGGGGGTGGGGGGGGGGGGGGGTGGGGGGGGGGGGGGGTGGGGGGGGGGGGGGGTGGGGGGGGGGGGGGGTGGGGGGGGGGGGGGGTGGGGGGGGGGGGGGGTGGGGGGGGGGGGGGGTGGGGGGGGGGGGGGGTGGGGGGGGGGGGGGGTGGGGGGGGGGGGGGGTGGGGGGGGGGGGGGGTGGGGGGGGGGGGGGGTGGGGGGGGGGGGGGGTGGGGGGGGGGGGGGGTGGGGGGGGGGGGGGGTGGGGGGGGGGGGGGGTGGGGGGGGGGGGGGGTGGGGGGGGGGGGGGGTGGGGGGGGGGGGGGGTGGGGGGGGGGGGGGGTGGGGGGGGGGGGGGGTGGGGGGGGGGGGGGGTGGGGGGGGGGGGGGGTGGGGGGGGGGGGGGGTGGGGGGGGGGGGGGGTGGGGGGGGGGGGGGGTGGGGGGGGGGGGGGGTGGGGGGGGGGGGGGGTGGGGGGGGGGGGGGGTGGGGGGGGGGGGGGGTGGGGGGGGGGGGGGGTGGGGGGGGGGGGGGGTGGGGGGGGGGGGGGGTGGGGGGGGGGGGGGGTGGGGGGGGGGGGGGGTGGGGGGGGGGGGGGGTGGGGGGGGGGGGGGGTGGGGGGGGGGGGGGGTGGGGGGGGGGGGGGGTGGGGGGGGGGGGGGGTGGGGGGGGGGGGGGGTGGGGGGGGGGGGGGGTGGGGGGGGGGGGGGGTGGGGGGGGGGGGGGGTGGGGGGGGGGGGGGGTGGGGGGGGGGGGGGGTGGGGGGGGGGGGGGGTGGGGGGGGGGGGGGGTGGGGGGGGGGGGGGGTGGGGGGGGGGGGGGGTGGGGGGGGGGGGGGGTGGGGGGGGGGGGGGGTGGGGGGGGGGGGGGGTGGGGGGGGGGGGGGGTGGGGGGGGGGGGGGGTGGGGGGGGGGGGGGGTGGAGGTCGGGGGGGGGGGGGTGGGGGGGGGGGGGGGTGGGGGGGGGGGGGGGTTGGGGAGTGGGGGGGCGGGGGGGGGGGGGGGGGGGGGGGGGGGGGGTGGGGGGGAGGTTGGGGGTGGGGGGGGTGGGGCGGTGGGGTGAGGAGGGGTGGGGGGGGGGGGGTGGGGGGGGGGGGGGCTATCTATCTATCTATCTATCTATCTATCTATCTATCTATCTACACACACTGTATATATACACACACAAAGGAGGGATTCAAAGCAGCTGTAGAATATCATTCTATCCTCCCCTCCTCCATTTTCTCACAACAATAACCCTGTGAGGCAGGCCAGGCTGAGAGTTTGTGGCAGGCCCAAGGTCACCCAGTGGTCTTTCATGGTAGTAGGGGGATTCCATGCTGTATGTCCCGGGGTCTTAGTCATTCACTATCCAGAACGTCACACTGGTTCTCAGTCTGCAGCATTGCCTGCCCTCATGCTACCTTGGCCAAGCAATGCCTTTCCTCCTATGTACAGTAGCTGCACTGGCAGACAACAGAACAGCAAGCACATGAACAGTTTATACAGAAGCCAGGAAGCAGTGCTGGATTAATTTGATGAAGAGAGGCCCTAGGCCACTTGTGAGGCCCCTCACAACACCCCACCCTCATAACTAGAGGAAGGGGGAGTCCACAAAATGGGGTCACAAAATGGGTCCACAAAATGGATCTTTGGTGGCAAGATCTGTCTGTCACTTGGCTGGTTGGTAAAAGACCCTGTCAGTTCTATAAAGGTTACATGAGCTCCTCACTGCTCCCTCTCCTTTTACTTTTTTGTAAAATGTCCAAACCACACAGCTGGAGAGGCATAAGAATAATGACCAGGTATGAATATTACCAACAGCTGCTACTGTTTCAAATCAGATTAGTTACACTCATATCTATGAGTTGGGCTTGATTCCAATTTTGAAATAGGTAATGTCCAAATGCCCATCTTTAGCATTATTCCATGTGGATATTCTTTGGCATGGACCATCTCCTGCTATATCTAAATCTAATACGCTTTTCCCATGGTGACTTTGAAACTATTGATTCCCCCTCCCCTATTACATTCCGCCACAACCAGCCACGGCTCAAGCCGTGCCTGAAACCTGTTTTGCCTGCCACAATGATGGAAAAGAGCAATGATTGGGGTTGATCGTTTTTGAAATCGAAAGTCCATTATCTAGGCATGGCTGAGAGAGTGGGTTGCCAACTCCAGGTTGGGAAATTTCTGGAGGTTTGGGCGTACAGCCTGGGGAGGGGAGGAGTTGGGTTGGGAAGAGGGGAGTAATCCCCACTCCAAAGCAATTATTTTCTCCAGAGGAACTGAGCTCTGTCGTCTGGATATCAGTTACAATTCCTGGAAATCTCCAGGCCCCGCCTGGAGTTTGGCAACCCTACTGAGAGACGAAGCCAAGTGGGGCGCCTCTGTGGGGAGCAGAGCCTAATGTACAAGCTGCCCTGTCGCCTAAGTGATATAGCTAATTGTAAAATTGGCTTGGATGGGAAAATAAAAAGCACCTAGTTCTTTCTGTTCTGTCAAAAAATGAAAATAAAAGCATTAGCCGATTTCCTCCTTGGACATTTGGCCAGTCTAAATTTCCCTTCTGTGGGAGTGCATTGGCGGTTCATCAGATAACATGCTGTCTCCTTGCCGAAATTCGGCTCAAGGGGACTTGGAACGTAAGCCAGATTTTCTCGGCTCTGATCTGTTAGCCCTTGTATATGTCATGAAGCAATTCCTGCCCCACCCACGTTCTCAGAACAGTTCTCAAGGAACTGAAAGAAAAGGCAAAAAAAATATTGACAAATAAATAAAGCATTAAGCAAAATTAAGTGGGGGGGCGGGTTGTGAGGGACTCACTTCCGACCAATCCATGTGCAGGATTCACTTCCTGAAAGGGACAACTGGTTGGAAGTGTGTAGTCACAACATTCCAACCCTTAGTGGGTTATGTCTAAGGATTTGGTGCCTCTACATTAAAAGAAACAGCCCCCCGCTAAGAGCCTCAAAGATCGCCCATTGACATAACATTGAGCTGTGTCAGAGCTTAGAGGGGTCTTCAAACTATGGCCCTCCAGATGTTCATAGACTGCAATTCCCATGAGCCCTACCACTTGGCCATGCTGGCAGGGGCTGATGGGAATTGTAGTTCATGAACATCTGGAGGGCCATAGTTTGAAGACCCCTGGCTTAGAATCACAGAGAGAAAATTCACCCTCCAAAGCTGTGTCCCTTCCCCCCCCCCCCCACATACACAGAGAGAAAATTTTCCCAGCATAAGGAAACTATTGGAAAAAATTTTTGTGGTGTTCAGGGGATGGTTTTTGGGGTAGAGGGACCAAATTTGCAGCATAACTGCTAATAACTCTCCTAACAACAACCCCCAAATTTGGTGAAGATTGGGTCAGGGAATCCAATATTGGGGGGGGGGGGATTTTTCTCCATTGGAAATAATGGGGAATGGATGGGGTGTGTGATCTCTTTGTGCGTTATGTGCTGTCAAGTCATTTCCGATATATGTTGGCCCTATGAATCCAAAATCCTATAATTAAGATTCTCCCTCTCATTTTATTTCAGTGGCAACAAAATGGGGCTCGGCGGAGTCTGCGTAGGGGAGGGGCCTCAGCAGGTTAAATTCCCGCAGGCTCTTCCCTCCAAAGCAGCCATTTTCCCCAGATAAATTATCTCTGGAGATCAATTATAATTCTGGGAGATGTCCTGGCCCTACCTGGAGGATGGCAACTGTAAGAACAGCAGACAATGTGTTTTGTCGTCTTCCCAGAGGTGTGATCCAGCAGGTTCTCACAGGTTCCCGAGAGTAGGTTACTAATTATTTGTGTGTGCCGAGAGGGGGTTACTAATAGGTGATTTTGCCACGTGATTTTTGCCTTAGTTACGCCCCTTCTCTCAGCAGTAGTGCGCAGAACTTGAAGCAGTCTAGCAGGAGGTGAACCGGCGTGTGTGGCAGCCTGCACACCTGTGTGTGCATTCGTTTCCCGCCCAAGGACCAGCGCAGCAGCTGCATCCTTGCCACATCCCCGCTCAGGAATGCCCCGCCCCCGGAATGCCCGGCCACGCCACCATCGTGCCCCGCCCAGCCCCATTGGTGCTACGCCACAGTTTGAATCCCACCACCATGGGAACCTGTTACAAAAAATTTTGGATCCCACCACTGCGTCTTCCCCTTGGTTTCTTGTGACATGCACAAGTTCCATTTTTCTACTGCATCTTAGTCTTTCTTCTAGAAGCTCATACACATTTCTCCCTTCCACACTGAATCCTCAGAATAACCCTGTAAGAGAAGCCAGGCTGAGGGTGTGTGACTGGCTCCCAACTAGAGAGTTCAAGGTGTGTCCACAGTATGGTAGTTTACTATCCCTGAAGTCTATCCTGAACTCCAGGGTAGAGGGTCAGACTAAGATCTGGGGGGAGTGTGGTGGGTTTCAATCTGCCAGGAGAGTCACCAGCAGCTATGCTACAAACTAGCAGTAAAGCCCATTTAATGTTTAAATAAAATGGACTCTAGATCAGTGATGGCAAACCTATGGCACGGGTGCCAGAGGTGGCACTCGGAGCCCTCTCTGTGGGCACGCACACACAGAGTTCGACATGTGGGGGGCAGAAAATCACCCCCCACATACACACATCTAGGCTGGCCTGGGCCACTGAGCACAGCATGCGTGCACCACGGTGAGCAGGGAGGACACGGCTGGCAGGCCTGGTGCCTGTGCTCCGGGTGGCTGCTACCCGAGGGGGGTGCGCAGAGGAGGCAGAGATGCTAGAAAGGCACAGAGCAGTACATGCACGACTTACTGGAGGCTAGAGCAGGCTGGCCCCTGCTCGAGCGGGTGGGGTGGAGGAAGAGGGAGCAATTAGTTTTTTCTAAACTAAAACCTCAGCATACCTCAGGTTAAATTGCCGGGTTGGCACTTTGCGATAAATAACTGGGGTTTGGGTTGCAATTTGGGCACTCGGTCTCAAAAAGGTTCGCCATCACTGCTCTAGATGGAGGGGAGGGTTTTCTAAATGCTCCAAGCAGGTTGGAGATGCCTTGGAGGGCTGGTATTTAAGATGAGTGGATGGTAGGCAGCGGAATGGGAAGGGTGGTGCTGGGGCTGGCAGGGCAGCTGGTGGAAATGCCACTGCCCCACTGGGGCTGGCTTGGTATTTGCGGCAAGGGAAGTGTAGGTGGGGGAATGGGGAAACTGGTGCCAGGGGCAGCGGGTGGCAAGCTGCGGTGCCCTGGCAGGCCCAGCTTGCTGTTTGGGGCAGGGAGAGGGCAGGTGGGGGAATGGGGGCAGGTTGGAGCTGGGTCTGGGCTTGGGAGAGAGGGAAGCCTATAACTGCTGTCCCACTGGGCTCGGCTAACTCCTGCATTGTGTGTATGTGGGGTGGGGGGAGAGACAGCTTTGGAGGGGGAAATCTATGGCATCATATCTTTGCTGGACTCGATCCCCTCCCCAAACCCCATTCCTCACCAGGGCCCCCTCCCCAAATATCCAAGAATTTCCCAACCTACAGTGGCCAACTCTACCTGTTAATTTTTTCTTTGGAATGCCTATAACCGTGGTGGTGAACCTTTGGCACTCCAGATGTTATGGACTACAATTCCCACCAGCCCCTGCCAGCATGGCCAACTGGCCATGCTGGCAGGGGCTGATGGGAATTGTAGTCCATAACATCTGGAGTGCCAAAGGTTCGCCACCACTGGCCTATAATAACATTTTAATAAAGCATAAAGGTTTTCCCACCGAATGGACCTTCCGCCCCCCAACCAGACAACTCAACACTGCCTGCTTTTTTGCCTTCATCTCTTCTCATGACTTCCTTCTCCCTCATCCTCCAGCTTCTTTGCTCTTGAGGGTTTTCCCCCCTCTGTGCAATAGTATTCACCAGGAATTATAATAGCAAACCCATGATCTTAACACAACCTCTTTCTCAGCCACTCCTGCCTGAATCAGCCAGACATTTGAGGCAACCCGCTGTGTCTCTCACACAAAATATCAACTTTTAACAATAGGCAGAATGCAAGGGATGGGGGGGGGGAGAGATCGTCAAATGGGGGTCACCCTCTTCTTGGTACTTCTCCATTCACGGAGCCTCTGAGAGAGAGACAACATTTTCGCGTGCTTGTTCTGCCCTCTACTGGACTAAAAAAAAAACCAGATTACTCAGAGCGCTTTTCTGCACAGCACAAATATAATGTCTTGAGGAGGTTACAAAAAGACCTGTTTTCCTGTTTTTGTTGTTGTTCACATGTGCCTTTCATAATGTTCTGCAAGCGTGTTAAGCTCCTGAACATAATTCAAGTTGTTTTAGTTCCTCCGCAAAGAAAATGCTTCTTTAAAAAAAAATTACCATGCATAGATAGTTTCAAAGCCACAAAGACAGGAATCTTCACAACCGTGCTGACTTTCCAGCAGTCTGATTGGCTGTTACTTGTATCTGTTGCTTCCTGTCTCCTTCTATTGGTCAGCGCAGTGCCTTTTCATCTCAGCTTCCTTTGTTCTTTCCCAGCCACGCAATAGTTCCTGCCCTCAACGAAGAAGAGGAGGAGGAGGAGGAGGAGGAGGAGGTGTTTGGATTGATATCCCCCCTTTCTCTCCTGCAGGAGACTCAAAGGGGCTTACAATCTCCTTGCCCTTCCCCCCTCACAACAAACACCCTGTGAGGTAGGTGGGGCTGAGAGAGCTCCGAGAAGCTGTGACTAGCCCAAGGTCACCCAGCTGGCGTGTGTGGGAGTGTACAGGCTAATCTGAATTCCCCAGATAAGCCTCCACAGCTCAGGCGGCAGAGCTGGGAATCAAACCCGGTTCCTCCAGATCAGATACACGAGCTCTTAACCTCCTACACCAGTGCTTAAGTAGCAGAGTGGGAGGGGAGGGAAACTTCACATTCAGGTGGGAGAAATTGTGCAGGAAAAATAAGATGTTCTTTTCCTGCTTCATTCATGCAGACCAAGCCGGAAACTCCGCTTGGAGAAAAAAGATCGCTTGTTTAGCAATTTTTGAAAAACCTTGGTTGAGAAAAATAAATCAGCATGAAAACATTTTAGGGGAAAGAAAACGTTTTGGGGGAAAGTTTGCTTTCCTGATAAGGGTTTTTTCTAAGACACTGGCTCCTTCCGCACAGGCAAAATAATGCGTTTTCAAACCACTTTCACAACTGTTTGCAAGTGGATTTTGCTATTCCGCACAGCTTCAAAGAGCACTGAACGCAGTTTGAAAGTGCATTATTCTGCATGTGCAGAATGAGCCACTGAAAGAGTTCTCTAATTGTAACACAAAAAATATAATTTACTATGAAAGATATCAATGTGATCTGTGCATTGGGCACAGGTGAGGATATTAGAGCATCTCTCAAGCATCAGGAATGTTTAAAAGGAGGTGCCTTTAATAAATCATTTTGTGGAGAAACATCAGGCACCAGAGTCTCTACGTTTTGGTGTCCTGAAAACGATTGAGGAGAATACTTCTGCCAATATTCAACAACTTTTGCGGAGACTGGAAACAGCATATATCTTTCAGATTGGCACCTTGCATCCAACTAGCCTCAGCCAAAACATGGATCACTAATTATCTGCACTTGGCTGTTCTTGATAGCAAGCCTTTATTGGCATAGACAACAGTACAACAATAATAAAAACGGATTAAAAAGCCTATACAATACAGGAAATAAATGTTAAGTGGAAGGAAAACTACTGGCATTTAGTAATTTCCAGGAGAAAGTCTGCCACTATCATACAGAGAGAAGGATCAGGGTTGTCCAACAAGTAGTGTAATCTAAATAAATCGGGGAGATTGGGTAAAGGAGTAAGATTCACATACTTGGATCTGATTTCCTTGAATCTGAGACAGTGTCGTAATTGGTGGGCCAGAGATTCAACTGAGCCATCATTACATGGGCACAATCTTTTAGCCTTTTCTTGCTTATTAAATCTGCCATGTAACAAGGCAGAAGGCATAACATTAAACCTGGCGAGCATCATGGCTCTTCTTTGAGCAGGGTTTATTAAGCAATACAGGTAGTGTGCCAAGTGGCCCCGTTCAAATGGGAGGGAAAAATACAGGGGGGAGCACTTGGCTGTTATGCTAATGGCCTCACTGTACTCTCTCTCTCTGTGTGTGTGTGTGTGTGTATATACATGTATATGTATATGTTTATGATATACACACTCCCCATCAAGGACATTTCATAGCATTCAGAATTTGCAGAGTGGACTGCTGTCCCTGACAATAATTGCTCTGTTTGAGCAGGGTTTTTGAACAAATTTTACTTGGTTTTGTTTTGGTAACAATTGACTCATTAAGGATGTTTACTGCAAGCTTCAAATCATTGCCATTCATACAAACTATTGTATATTTTGGAAGCACAGACATATGGAATTTATGTAAGTGCCTTGAGAATGTGTTTATCTATTTGGCTACATGACTGCACATACTATGTCTTACTGTATGATTCTCTGATTTGTTATATTTACAGGTTCCACTAACCGTGAAGCTTCTACAAGACCGGTACCCATCTGGGTTCATGTTAGCTTAGTGGACTGTCATCATATTATACAGGATCTTTGCTTTGTACTGCACAGGATTTTTATTAGTGTTATTCGGGTCTGTATTTCAGATACTTTGTGGTACTGCTATATTGTTTATGGATTTGGACATGTACTAGACTTATAACAAAGACTTCCTCTGAAAGTTGACAGTCATTGTTGTGAGCCTTCTTCAGTGTATTGCAGTGGTGGCGAACCTATGGCACGGGTGCCAGAGGTGGCACTCAGAGCCCTCTCTGTGGGCACGTGCAAACAGAGTGCCCTCCCGCCCACACACACACACATCTAGGCTGGCCTGGGTCGCTGGGCTCAAATATTAGCATGAAACCTAAGACCAAGTTTGGGGGAAGCAGTGCAGGTAACCCTGTTAAGCACTGTTAAACCCCACTGATTTTCATGGAAAGAAGTAAAGTGCAATCCTTTACCTGGGAGTAAACTCGGTTGCTGGCAATGGGGCTTGCTTCTGAGTAAACCCTCTTAGGGTCGTGATTCACCTATTGGAAGAGTTGCATGGTTGCTTCAAAGCAAAGCCACCGACTACCACCAAGCTTACTCCTGAGTAACACATGCCTCAGAGCCAACCGTTTTTTCTAAACTAAAACCTCAGTATTCAGGTTAAATTGCCGTGTTGGCACTTTGTGATAAATAAGTGGGTTTTGAGTTGCAATTTGGGCACTCGGTCTCAAAACCGCTTAAGCCATCACTGGTGAATTGTGTTGCACCATTTCTAAAGCTGGCAGAGACTTCAATTTTTGGTCAATAAAAGAAAAACAATGATTACTGGGGAACTACTCAACTTTAAGACTGACAATGAGAAAACTGAAATTTATTTATTTATTTATATTTTATTTATACTTTAGGAGATTTCTTATCCCGCCCGTCAATCCGAAGGTTAGCTCCTAAGGCTGAGGCATATACAGCATACAATGGATACAGTCATACAAAGGGAGAGAGAGAGAGAGGAGCTATCATAAATAGGCTAAAACTTATACATACAAAGCAGCGAGAACTAGGGCTGCATTCCACACACAATAATAACATATAAAATGTAGGAATGAATAAAAGCATATAAGATTATATAGGTATAGGTGAAGCTCGATACTCTAATATTGGGAATTCTTCCCCCCTAGAGAAGGAACGGCAGTATCTTGAAGTAGATGTTAAAGGCCCAGGTGTAGGGCCAGAGAGAGGGGGGGGGCACCATCAGCTGGCTGTAGTCTCTCCAAGAGAGGCCAGTGCGGACAGCTTCTGTCTTGCAGGCCCTCATGGAACTCCACCCAAGGGTCCACTTAGGGCTCCCGAGATCTTTAGTGGAAGAAGCTGGTTCCACCAGGCCGGGGCCAGGGCTGTGAAGGCCCTGGCCCGTGTGGAGGCCAGCTGCATCATCGAGGGGCCGGGAACCACTAGCAAATTGGCCTCTACGGAACGAAGAGGCCGTGTGGGAACATATGCTGAAAACTTTCTATTCCCTGGCTCTATAATCACCCATAAGGGAAACTGCAGCCATCAAATCAGAAGGAGATTGAGACTGGAAAGGGCAGCCGTGAAAGAGCTAGAAAAGATTCCTACGTTTCAGGTCGTGTCACTCACTGGTAACCAAGATCAAGCTAGTTCATGCCACAGTGTTCCTTATTACTATGTCTGAGTGTGAGAGTTGGACAATGAATAAGGCAGACAGGAAGAAAGTTGATTCATTTGAAAAGAGGGTTAGGATTAGGTTTGGATGTTGGGAAAGAGGTTTATAGGCACCTTAAATCATCAAACAGACAAATCAGTGAGCTCTAGATCAGGGGCGTCTAACTCTGGCGCTTCAGATGTTCGTGGACTACAGTTCCATGGCTGATGGGAATTGTAGTCCATGAACATCTGAAGCACCAGAATTGGACACCCCTGCCCTAGATCAAATCAAGCCTGAACTGTCCCTAGAACAGGGACCTGCAACCTGCGGCTCTCCAGAGGTTCTTGGACTACAATTCCCATCATCCCCTGCCAGCATGGCCAATTTCAGACCCCTGCACTAGAAGCAGAGGTGGGATCCAGCAGGTTCTCACAGGTTCCCGAGAGTAGGTTACTCATTATTTGTGTGTGCCGAGAGGGGGTTACTAATGGGTGGTTTTGCCACGTGATTTTTGCCTTAGTTACGCCCCTCCTCTCAGCAGTAGCCCAGCAGGAACTGGGAAGCTTAGTCTAGCAGGAGAATGCACCGGCGTGCAGTGGCAGCCTGCATGTCCTGTAATCTGCGATGCAAGTTTCCAACCCAAGGACAGTACCAAAGCACGGCTGCCTCCTTGCCACAACCCCGCCCAGGAATGCCCCGCCCCCGGAATGCCCGGCCACGCCCCTGTTGTGCCCCACCCAGATCCATTGGCACTACGCCACAGTTTGAATCCCACCACCATGGGAACCTGTTACTAAAATTTTTGGATCGCACCACTGACTAGAAGAAAAAATGACTAAACTGATATTATCAGACTTTGGTCACATTATGAGATGAGTCACTGGAAAAGACAATAATGCTAGGAAAAGTCAAAGGCCGCAGGAAAAGAGGAAGCCCCAATATGAGATGGATCGACTTGATAAAGGAAGCACACCCTCAGTTTGCAAGGCTGGATTAAAGCTGTTAACAATAAGGGGTTTTGGAGGACATTGATTCATAGGGTCGCTATGAGTCGGAAGCGAGCTTATAGTACTTAAGGCATGACTTGGTTGCATTTGATGCCATTCATTGTAGCACATTCATCAACTCTCTCTCCTGCAACAGCCCCCTGAGCCCCCTGAAATTTTGTTGCTGGGGGTCATTGGAACTTCTCAAACAACAGAGGAGGTAAAGAGGGGAGGGGGCTGGTGGGCTCCTCAATAGCAAAAGCCCAGCAAGGAATTCCCAACCTCAAGCCCTCATTTTTGAGAAATTTAGAAGCAGGGGAAAAATGGGCTTCCACGGTAACACTCTTGGAATTTCCCCTAGACCAGTTATGGTGAACCTTTTCGAGACCGAGTGCCCAAATTGCAACCCAAAACCCACTTATTTATCTCAAAGCGCCAACACAGTAATTTAACCTGAATACTGAGGTTTCAGTATAGAAAAAACGGTTGGCTCCAAGGCGTGCGTTACTCAGGGGTATGCTTGGTGGTAGTCGGTGGCTTTGCTTTGAAGCAACTGTGCAACTCTTCCAACGGGTGAATCACGACCCTAGGAGGGTTTACTCAGAAGCAAGCCCCATTGCCAGCAACCAAGCTTACTCCCAGGTAAAGGATTGCGCTTTAGTTTAACAGCGCTTAACAGGGTTACCTACACTGCTTCTTAGGTTTAATGCTAATAATCAAGCCCAGCGCCCCAGGCCAGCCTAGATGTGTGGAGGGGGAACTCTGTTTGCACGTGCCCACAGAGAGGACTCTGAGTGCCACCTCTGGCACCCGTGCCATAGGTTCGCCATCACTGCCCTAGAGGAAATACCTAAAGTGTCACCAGGAAGTGACACCACATCCTCCCCAAACTCCACCATGCCTAGACACCACTCCCAAATCTCCTGCATTCACCCAGGTAGTGTTGGGAACCCCAGAGTCTTCAATGGGAGGAGGAATTAGCAGAAACTGCTCTGCTCTCTTAAGAAAACTTCAGAGCCCCTAAGTCCTCAGGATGTGGGGTTGGATATAATCCAGTGCTTCGGTCTCCAAACTGGGGGCAGCAGGGGGCTGAGGTTGAGAAAGACCAGACTCGCTACAATGAGACCGCAACGACACAGGAGAGGAGATTTGAACGAGAGACTGTTGGTTCAGAACTTGCCTGTTTAGCCCCTGCCCTATAGAGATCAGTCAGTGGAAGAAAGATCTATGATAGTCCCAGAACATTTTTCAGCATGTGATCATGTTGCTGGGGTGTTTTCTGGGTTTCAAAGACAGATGTTTTGACACTTCCAGAAATCAGTTTTGCAACGGGTGCGATCAGTTGAAGCATGAACCAGTTAGTCAAGGGCAGCACGGGATGAATCACACGTCTGGCTTTCCCCCTTTCTCCTAAGCGTGTCTGCCATGAATCACCGTCCCCTCCTCTCAGCTGACAGGGCTCTCTAGGGTGCAGCTGTGGTAGACTCACCTGGATCTTTCAGGTAGAGCCCACCATTGGGCCTGTGGCTTCCAGCTTCACCAGTGGTGGGATCCAAAAATTTTAGTAACAGGTTCACATGGTGGTGGGATTCAAACTGTGGGCGAGGCATTCTGGGGGCGTGGCTGGGCATTCCGGGGGCGGGGCATTCCATGGGGCGGGGCTGTGGCAAGGACGCAGCCTCTGTGCCAGTCCTTGGGCGGGAAATGAATGCACGCAGGCGCAGGCTGCCACGCACGCCGGTGCACCTCCTGCTAGACTGCTTCAAGTTCTGCGCACTACTGCTGAGAGGAGGGGCGTAACTAAGGCAAAGATCACGTGGCAAAATCACCCATTAGTAACCCCCTCTCGGCACACACAAATAATTAGTAACCCACTCTCGGGAACCTGGGAGAACCTGCTGGATCCCACCTCTGACGGCTTCACCCAAAAAACTAGAACTGGCTGTTTGCCTTTGACAGATGATGCAGGCAAAATCAAGGATAAGGCAACCATTGTAAGGATCCCTGGGGTTGCCAGCCTCCAGGGGATGACTGGGGATCTGCCAGAATTATAATGGATCTCCAGACTACAGAGACTGGAGATCTGGAGACTACAGAAAAAAAATGGCTCCCTTAGGGGATGGACAGTATGGCACGATACCGGCGCTAACCCCACTATCCCAGGCTCTAGCTTGGGTTCCCAACATCTCCAGAAATTTCCCAATTCGACAAGAAAACCCCTAATTAGGGCTAGAGGGAAAGGATTCCAGAGGGCCCAGTTGACCCAGGAACCTATAGAGCTGGGTCAGTTATATTTGAGCTGGCTCAGGTGTGGGGGGAGGTTAAGAGGGCTATAGAAGGCATTCTTGTCAGTGGGGGAAGAGGCAGAGGTGGGATCCAGCAGGTTCTCACAGGTTCCCGAGTGTAGGTGACTAATTATTTGTGTGTGCCGAGAGGGGGTTACTAATGGGTGGTTTTGCCACGTGATTTTTGCCTTAGTTACGCCCCTCCTCTCAGCAGCAGCGTGCAGAACTTGAAGCAGTCTAGCAGGAGGTGCACCGGCATGCATGGCAGCCTGCGCCTGTGTGCATTCATTTCCTGCCCAAGAACCAGCGCAGCGGCTGCGTCCTTGCCACACCCCCGCCCAGGAATGCCCAACCCCCGGAATGCCCCACTCCCGGAATGCCCACCCCCGCCCCCGCCGTGCCCCGCCCAGCCCCATTGGCGCTACGCCACAGTTTGAATCCCACCACCATGGAAACCTGTTACTAAAATTTTTGGATCCCACCACTGAACGTATCTCCCGCTTAGTTTTTGGCACAGACTCGCTCTGTACTGAGGTTTCACTCGCCCCTCTCGATTTTCTCAAGCACGCTTTAATCCTCCCAAGGGGTCAAAAGAAACTGCCTTTCATTCCCGCTCTGTTGTCTGCGCTTTGCTGACAGATGTAGCCGGACAGACTACAGCTGCGCATCATGCGCTCTCTCTCCTTCGTGGAATGAGCACTACTCAGCAGCACCCCGACTGTCAACAGCAGGTTATCACCGGGCTAATTAGCAATGCAATCCCAAGCGAGTGAAGTCCCTTGGAGTCAACGGGTTTAGAAGGCTGTAAGTCTGCTTAGGATAACACTGTCAGTTACGGGAACGGTTCTGTTAACCAAAGCTCAATCTCATGATTATAACGGTTGCAAGAAAAAAAAATCATGATAGAACGAAATGCAGAGTTTGTTCTTTAAACTTCCAGGAGAAAAAAAATAATGCAAAGAATAAAAATTAAGCATAATGATAACAGACCCTGCGCTCCATGTCTCAGACTATATGGCTTACTAATGGAAAGTCAGGTGTTAAATAAATAAATAAATAAGTCCCTAATGGAAGGGCAAAAAGGAGGTGGAATTAATAGAATTTCAAGAGCATAGCCTGTTAAAGTAGTTTCTTTAATGCTTGGAGGACCTTATATGAACATTCTGAATAAGGTATTGAAAAGTTATGTAACAGGAAAGGAATATGTAAAGTCTCAGCCATTTTAAAAAGAACCACACAGTACCTTTTTTTGTTCCTTTTGGGGAGGTGTTTATCAAAACTTAACGCTATCATCTTTTATATTGATATGAGGCTACTATATAATTCTTCTGTCTGATTTGTTGTGTACTTGATTTTTGTTCTGTATGTGTATATATTTAATGTTTGAAAAACTAAAGGTCTTGGCTTCAGAAATCTAGAACCCTTGGCTTTGTATTGAAAAAAGAAATTCAGTTATTTTGAGCGATTAAAATATGACCATAGTGCATGCCATTAAAAAGCACCGCTTGTGTTTCACAGTACTTTTGACTACGTCCGGTCAAGACTTTGAACCTTATTATCAGCTTTGCTCCATCTTACTCAAAGTGACTTTACTGAAATGGCACCCTTCAATAATATTTATATATCATCCAAGCATTCTCTGTTCTCACACTATCTTCTTGGTCCTTCTTGCGGTTTTCCCATTCCAATACTGCTTTTATTTAACAATTATCAAAGTTATATCCCACCTTTCTTCTACCATGGAATAAAAAGAAGTACAGGTAACTTTCCTCAGAGGCAGAGGTGTATCTATGCAAACTGGAGCCCGGGGACAAAACCTGAATTTGCCCCCCACCCCCACTCCACCGGCATGGGCGGCCACCCTTTTCCACCACAACCAAACAATTATTTTTGCACCACCTCACAAAACACCCCCCACCCCCAGCAAAACATACATGGCTCCCTCCCCACCAACTCTCCTAATTTTATCCTTACACCAACCCTGTGAGGTAGGTTGGCCTGAGAAACAGCTGAGGTAGGTCTGAGAAACAGCTCCAAGCCAGTTCAAGGGGAAATTAACTTACAAGCATGTAAATCTCTCACAAATCACCCCCCATCAGAAGATTTACCAAACAAATGTCAGCCATATCTCTCACAGATCACCCCCACCCCACCCCCAGCAAAAGCAGCCACACTGGCTCTCTCTCCCCCCACCCAACTCCTCTTTTCCCTAATTTTGTCCTTACACCAACCCTCACGAGGGTAGGCTGGCCTGAGAAACAGCTCCAAGAGAAGCCAAGTGCAAGGGAAATTAACTTTTAAGCATATGAAATCTCTCACAAATCACCCCCCATCCTGAAGGTTTACCAGAAGCAAATGCCAGCTAGCATCCCATCAAGTTCTGTGTGCTGCTTTGAGGATCCCAGGTCCCAGCTTCCAGCTTCTCCTGTATGCCCTACTCGGAGGCTTCAGTCTGCAGGGGAGAAGGCTTGTGAGTAATGGCATGTGACTTAAGGGAGAATAAGGCACGCCTTCAGGTCAGAGGAGGAGGGAGGGAGAAGCTCCCAGATCCCTGCTCCCTGGGAGCCACAGTGGGATTTCTCCCCGCCCCCTGGACACTTCCCCAGAAGCCACCCACATTACAGAGTGGAAGTAGGGGCTCAGTGCCGGGCTTGCTAAGGCCTGCTGAATTAGCCTGTGTGGAGGGACGTTTTGGCGCCCCCCACATGGCCACAATGGATGCGCCCAGGACAAGGGGTATCCCTTGTCCCTAGGCAAATACGCCAGTGCTCAGAGGTCTCCCTCATAGGCAGTGAACATGCTACCTTCAGCATACTAACTTCCATAATGTTGTTGTATGATGCAATGCTAGGACCATGGTCCCTATACCTCATTTCCATAGCACCAGAGTCACCTCTGTGAAAGAAAAGGGCAACACTTAGCTGATGACTCAAAGGGGGGGGGGGATCCCACCAGGAGGAGATTCTGACCATTTATTCATGCACTGCTTATCCCGTGGCTGTTTGCTTTGCAGTGGGGGTTTCTTGCAGGGTTTTTTGTTTGTTTACACAGGGGTTCTCATCAGAGGTGGGATCCAGCAGGCTCTCACAGGTCCCCAAGAGTAGGTTACTAATTATTTGTGTGTGCCGAGAAGGGGTTACTAATTGGTGATTTTGCCACGTGATTTTTGCCTTAGTTACGCCCCTCCTCTCAGCAGTAGCGCGCAGAACTTGAAGCAGTCTAGCAGGAGGTGCACCGGCGTGCGTGGCAGCCTGCATCGCTACTCGTCTGCATTAATTTCCAGCAACCAAGGGACAGAGCATGCAGTGGCTGCGTCCTTGCCACAGCCCTGCCCAGGAATGCCCCGCCCCCAGAATGCCAGGCCACGCCCCCGTCATGCCCCGCCCAGCCCCATTGGCACTACGCCACAGTTTGAATCCCACCACCATGGGAACCTGTTACTAAAATTTTTGGATCCCACCACTGGTTCTCATCCTGTGAAGGGTCCCTGGCTGCCATTTTGCCCTCTCCCACTTCCTTGTTGTCTCCATGCAACTTCCTGCTGCCTTTTTCCCCCTTTGCCATCTTTGGTTTAGTGTTACTTTGCTACACCTCGTCAATTTCTCATCAGTTTTACTTCTGAACCTTCTAAAATAGTGGCCGAAAGAATGGGAGGAATAGCCATGGTGTGGGTGGGGGGAGGCAGGGAAGAGTGAGAAAACTGAAAGAAAGGAAAATGTGTGCTGATCTTCGCTTTCCCAGGGAAGGGAGAGAAAAACTTGTCCTTTCAGAGTTTTTAGAAACCACTGGGATTTTCTGACCTGAAGGAGGGGTGACTGCCAAAGAGGGGGAAACATGTGCATAATTGAGAATCCAACCTGGAGGGAATGTCAGCTCAAAGTGATGGAGAAACGTGTATAAATGGCCCCTGTGAAGATCTTAGGGGATGCGCAGGTTTACACCAGAGGTGGGATCCAGCAGGTTCTCACCAGTTCCCCAGAGTGGGTTACTAATTATTTGTGTGTGCCGAGAGGGGGTTGCTAATTGGGTCCTCTTTTTCCGTTAGAAATTCCATTAGGTCCAAAAATCATAAAGTCCTGTTGTTTCCTGTGTGGCTGGTTAGCGAAGGTAGAAAACGCGATAATTCTCCCTGTTGGGCTGTTTTCAAAACATGTTGTAGAAATATGGTCAAGTTCCTTGTTTAAGGAAAGTATCCTTTTGATTTCTAGAAACACAATTAAGTATTTGAAAGTATTAAGTATTTGACAGGCAATCAATTAGAGGAGAAGTAGTTGTTTCTGTTGGCAGTAGACGATAGGACTTGCTATAATGAGTTTAAATTATGGACAGAAAGATACCAGCTGAAATTAGGAACTTTTTTTTTTACAGTAAGAGTTTTTTACAGTAATACAGAAATTATTAATGCCCCGCCCCGGAAAGCCTGACCACGCCCCCGTCATGCCCCGCTCCACCCCATTGGCACTATGCCACTGTTGAATCCCACCACCAAGGGAACCTGTTACTAAAATTTTTGGATCCCACCACTGGTTTACACTGGGTGTGACAGTCCATAAAACAGTCCCAGTTTGTGCAGTTCTTTAGCCAAGCATTCCTAAGCAAAGTCACACTCTTCAAAGTCCATTAACTTCAGCAGTCTTAGAAGGTAGTTTCAGTTGGTAGCCATGTTGGTCCGCAGTAGAAGAACTAGATTCAAATCCAGTAGTAGTACCTCAGAGAATAACAGGATTTTGAGAAGGGGGGTATGAACTTTTGAGAGTCAAAACCCCCTTCATCAGATATATAGGAAGCTTTGACTCTCAAAAACTCGTATCCTGGATAACGTTTTGGTCTCTAAGGTGCTACTGGCTTTGGGTCCAGTCTTGGGCTTTTCTACACACTTGACAACTCCTAATTTTCTTGGCAGTCAATCCCCAAGCACTGAAACTGGCTCAGGAAAGGTTTGTCAGCACGCTCGGCGTCCCTTTGCATTTTCACAGTTGCAGAGTCTCTTCATTTGCTTCTGCACCTGCCTTCCAGAATGAGGTTTTTTAGGGATGTCATTGGCGTCATGTCATTACTTGTATCACAACACACACAACCCTCTTTTTTAAAAAAATGCAGTAAAAGATTGATGTACTGCTGGGAAGTTGTAACAATAGGTTTAGTAGGTTCTCTGGATTCCCAGATTTCATATTTTTTGTAAGTCTCCAGCCTCTTCTCTCTCAGAGCTAAGAGTAAAAAGGCATATCCCTCTGAGGGAAGGAGACAGAAGCTCATCCTGCACATGCAGAATAATGCACTGGCAAACTGCTTTCAGTGTTCTTTGAAGCCATGCGGAATGGCAAAATCCACTTGCAAACAGTTGTGAAAGTGGTTTGAAAACGCATTATTTTGCGTGTGCGGAAGGGGCCAGAGACTTACTTTTAAAAAAATGAAAGCTAGGAATTCACAGAGCCCGCTAAGCCTATTGTTATAACTCCCCAGCAATATATCAATATTTTAGTGCATTTTTTTAAAGAAAAAGAAATGATTCATCTTCAGGGGGTGGGGATAGGGAGGAGGCGAAGTGGTTTGACCAAGACAATCCAGTCATCAAAGAGTGGTCTAGAGATGGGTGTGAGTGGGCAGAACAAAGGAAACCAACAGAAACATTTGAAGGGTGATTTGAAATCAGCTTCCAGGAAACGGTTGGGATAAAAGGGATCTCAAAAGAATGAGAAAATTCCCCTCCTCCCTTGGAGGAGGGACACAAAAACACGAAGCAAAAATCGAAAACACAAAAAATGTGTGTGGAAATCAGGGGATAAACAGAAACAGGATGGGGCCAGAACTGAATTGGGGCGGGGGGGGGGGGGCATACATGCAGAAAAGTCCTTAGAAGGATCTAACTTTGCTTTTCATGACACCGCAAACGTCACAGCCAGCATCTTGAAATAGATCTAGCAACATATTGGTAACCAATGAAGCCATCCAGGAAGAAGAAGAAGAAGAAGAAGAAGAAGAAGAAGAAGAAGAAGAAGAAGAAGAAGAAGAAGAAGAAGAAGAAGAGGAGGAGGAGGAGGAGGAGGAGGAGGAGGAGTGTGTAGCAGAATCCCACCAAGGTGACCAACAGATGTTGATACAGAAAGCTGCTGAAAGACAGAAGGCTGGTTTAAGAAGAGTTTGGATTTCTATCCCTGCTTTCTCTCCTGTAGGAGACTCAAAGGGGCTTACAATCTCCTTGTCCTTCCCCCCTCACAACAAACACCCTGTGAGGTAGGTGGGGCTGAGAGAGCTCTGAAGAACTGTGACTAGCCCAAGGTCACCCAGCTGGCGTGTGTGGGAGTGTACAGGCTAATCTGAATTCCCCAGATAAGCCTCCACAGCTCAGGCGGCAGAGCGGAGAATCAAACCCGGTTCCTCCAGATTAGATACACGAGCTCTTAACCTCCTACGCCACTGCTGCTTCTTGCTTCTCTCTAAGCAAGACTTACAAAAAGTATACCTTGCTTCTCTCTAAGAGGTCTACAGCAGCTTCCAAGTACAATCCCTCCTTCCATAACAGACACCTTGTGAGGTAGGCGGGGCTGAGGGAATTCTGAGAGAAACGGGACTGGCCCAAGGTCACCCAGCAGGCTTCATGTGGAGGAGTGGGAAATCAAACTCGGTTCTCCAGATTAGAGTCCACCACTCTCCACTTCTGCAGACTGCACCACACTGGCTCTCTTAATAAATTATGTAAATAAATTCAAAGACAGGACCACCAAGAAGGAAACTCCAGGGGCACATGTGGATCAAGTTATCTGTATTCCCATCTTTCTTTTTTTTAATGAAAAACTCTTCATCGCTTCCCACTGCAGAGATATGGCTTTACCCCACATCTTACAAAAATACAACATACCCACTAGAAATGAAAACCATGAATGCTCTAATTGGAAAACATTGTCGAAGAGTCAACCACAAATCAAAAACCTGGACCCTGACGTTCTGTCTGCTAGCAGGATGTTTTGAACGATCTTCAGATAAATAAATGTTATTCTTTTTTTTTTCAAGTATGAAGAGTGCTTCTTTCTTTCTTGCATGAAGAGCAAATGCCTTTCAGATTAAACAACACAAACAGCCAAAATTATAGCTGAAGCGTGTGACTATAATTTGTGTTGGTGCTTTTTAATAGAAATGGTTTTAGACTTAGTGGTTAGAACTACTCCCTCCAATATTTAGAAGTGAATTAACGCACATTTTAAAAAGCTGTTCAACCAACATGGTTTTTATCGTTGATGTATTGGTAGGACATCTGATACTTAGTCTTTTTGTAAATGTAACCACTCCTGCAGGCATTAAGCTTCATGTTATATGACCAACGGATTAAGAACTTTCAAAAAGATGTGTCAGTAAAAGCAGCCCCAGTGATTCTAGGACTTCTTGGACCGTCTTGCCCCATATGTCCCTAATTGGCCTCTGCGTTCAGCAGAGGCCAATTTGCTGGTGATCCCTGGCCCCTCAATGATGCGGCGGGCCTCCACCCGGGCCAGAGCTTTTACAGCTCTGGCCCCTGCCTGGTGGAACGCTCTCTCTCCAGCTGTGCGGGCCCTGCGGGACCTCCAGGAGTTCCGCAGGGCCTGCAAGACTGAGCTGTTCCGCTGGGCCTTTGGGGAGGCCGGCCGCTGATGCCCCCCCATAACATTAGTGGACTCTACCACCCCCTCCCCCCCTCCCTTAGGGGATTTGATGGTAGGTCGCTTGGTATTTAGAAGCTGCATTTTAATGGGGTTTGGTTTTAATGAATATAGAGCTATAATTATTATTAATTAATTTTGATATTTCTTGATTTTATCTGTGCTCTATTTGTGTATTCTGTTTATCTTGTTGTTCACCGCCCTGAGCCCTCAGGGGGAGGGCGGTATACAAGTATAATTAATAAATAATCAAACAAACAAACAAACAAATAAATAAATAAAAAGCACCCAATTTTGCCCCTAGGGCTCTCCAGATGTTCATGGACTACAAATCCCATCAGCCCCTGCCAGGTAATGGTACAAGGGTAAAACGAGACAGATTTATTACTGATTCACTTACTACAGAGTATTGTAATATTATGGTTTTGTGAACTAGGAGCCATTTCTTCAAATGCAAACAGTGTATCTTATTTTGGTAGACTTACAGATGTGTGAATATAGGATTACAAAATTAGGCACCTGGCTATAGAGAAAAATATTGAGGTGGACGTAATATGGTCCTACCAACAACCTCTAACTATATTTTGCATCAACTGAAGTCTCTAGATAGTCTTTAAGGGCAGCTCCACATGGAGTTCATTGCAGTGGCCCTGCCTGGACATTACAGAAGCATGGGTCAGCATGGCCAGATCTACAGAGCTCGAGAAGGGAGAGAGATTTATAACAAATGCAGCTGCTAAAAGATGTTATTCACCTCCGCATTCTCCTAATCTTCTAAAAAATGCACACATAAAAATGTTCACCTGTGTAAGCCGCCTAGACAGGAGTATAAGGCAAAGTTTACACATTTTTAAACAAATAAATAAAAATATGTTTTCTTCAATCCAATCCAAACCAATGCAGGCAGGAAAATAGCTTCCAGAGTCTCTGCGTTATTGATCAAAATCATCTCCACCTTTCTGGATTCAGAGATTTTGCCACAGCTCAGTACCTTTGGCGGCTGATTCAAAGAAATATAGTGGTGTGTCCTCATGCTATTGATGCAGTGGCGTAGCACCAATGGGACTGGGGACGCGATGCCCCAGGCGTGCGGCATGGTGGGGGCATAGCCAGGGCATAGCCAGGTGTTGCAGGGGTGTTGTGAGATGGGTTGAAGGGCGCTGCAGCAGGGATGCAGGGCACGTACGTGCCTCGGGCGCAGTTTCCCCTCGCTCCGCCCCTGTATTTCTTGACACCCTACTTTGAAGCTTCAGGCAATCACATTCAGAGTTCTCACACATAAGTTAAACATAAGTGAAACACACAGGTGCTTTGATAGAGACTGGTGAGATAAAAGGTACGAAAGGCTGAGAATCAATGAATTGCAGTACCTGAAAGGGAATTAATCCAGTTCAGGGAGTTACATTATTAGTCGCAATTGCTATATGGAACCTTCACGTTCAAAGGCAGGATGCCTCTCGGGGAGGTGAGGGCGTGGAGATGGAAAAGTGGACCCAATTAGTAGCCCCCTCTCGGCACACACAAATAATTAGTAACCCACTCTCAGGAACTGGTGAGAACCTGCTGGATCCCACCTCTGCCCACGATCTCCCAGAACATGGCAATGCAACTGTAAGAAGGACAGCACACGTGCAGTTAATGTGAACCGATAGTTTGTAAATCAGGGCCTGGCCCAGGATGAGACACAGGGAGGGAGTCAGAAATAGCAACGGGGCTAGAAGCTATCCAGAAGGAGCGTCAGCAGCACGCTCTCAAGGTCCGAGCCACAATACCGAGCCAAGACAGAACTGGAAGTGGTGTAAACAGATGGAAGAGCAAAGCAAGATCAAGAAGTGTAGGCAAGATTCACGGCCCAGAAGAGACCAGAGGGAGAGAGCCAGAGAAGCCATGAAAGGCACTGTAAAATTGCTAAGTGGAAAATCAAAAAGCTGAATACTTTTTCAATTGTCAGCCTTTTGGCTGTGTAGCCAAGGTACAGTTTGTATTTATGATTATGAACTCTCTGTACCTCCTCACTTATTTGTTTGATTGGAGGCCCTGGAAGTGGGCAGCAGGCCACTCTGCAGAAGTTAAAAATGAGAATATTACAACCAACGGGACAGTAGAAGGCAGGAGCTGCTTTTCCTGAGGCAGGCTTTGATAGTTTCCCCTCAAAATACTGCAGAGAGTCACAAGCAGCTCACACAGACCTCTGTGAGCCACCTCCAACAATGATCCTCTTGGACAGGCTGACCAGACGTCCCGGGTTTTGGCGTAGGGATTAAAGTCCGCTTCAGCCCTGAAATCACTTTTGTCCAGCGTCCCTGACGGGTTATTTTCACTTGTCCTCGATTTTTTGGCCGAGGCTGCCTTCTTCACAGGGCAAGCGGCAGTGGAAGCCCAGCCTCCTGCAAAAATCACAGGGACAATTGAAATAACTCCGCAGGACATCTGTGGACACAATTGTCCCTTGAGGAAAATGACCCAGGAGCTGAAGAATGTCTCTGTGTACAATTAGAGGCTTCATTACCATTAAGCATCGCCGTCACTGTGGCAGCCCAGGAGCACTTGGCCTTCTGGGCTTACCTGTTCCTCATACTGTCACTACTGTGTAGGAGTGGGGAAACAAATCCAGTTCACCAGATAAGAGGCCACTGCGCATGTGGAGGAGTGGGGAATCAAACCTGGTTCTTCAGATAAAAGTCCACACTGCTCCTTAACCACTCTTTACCTCACGCTGGCTCTCACTTACACTTGAATAATTCCATATAATCATGTTTTGCACAATCTACTCCATGATCAATTGACATGAATTAAAATGCAAATGAGGCCCGGACCCTGCAGGACATAGCTGAGATCTGCAGGGCCTTGTAAACTCAGTTTGGCAACCTCCCATTACTACTATTCTCTCAATTGTAGAAGTTACCCCCACCCTCCACCCCGGTCAGCCTGACATCAATACCAGGAAAGATTCTAGAGCAGATCATTAAACAGACCAGTCCTGTGAACTTAGAAGGGAATGCTGTGATCACTAAAAGTAACATGGCCTGATTGCACACAAAGTCTTTGCTGTGTACTGGAAGCCAGTGTTAACTGGCTTTTGCAAGGAACACTACAAGCAGGCATCTTTTGGGCTCCACCCCACTTCCCCCACTCTGTTTTTGGCCTCCCTGATGGCTGAGAGGGCTTTAAAAACTTTATATCAGGCAAGACTCTGTTTTAAATCAAGTCTTTTCTCTTGTGATGGTGGCAGAGATACATAGAGAGAGAGGGAGAGTGTGTGTGTAGATGTGAATGTGGAGGGGAAGGGAGTGGGTGAGAGAATATCAGCTCTGTGCCTTTAAGGCTGTTGATGGGCGGAGTTAAGAGAACCAGGAAAAGCAGAGGCCCAGCAGAGTTCAGTAGACAAACTGCATTGCAGGGTGTGGGCTGCCTCCTTGCGTGTAAAAAGAAAAATGTGAGGAGAGCCCACTACATGCCCACTGTGCAGAGAACAGGCTTGAGGGAAGTGTTCCATGTGTAATAGGCCCCGGGTTTCTCAAAAACAAGTCATGCCAGACTAAGGTGACCAGATTTTCACTGTGACAGGCGGGGAGCCCGAGCACCCCAAAAGCAAGTAAGGGCGCTCCCTGTGGGTCAGCGGTCATGGGAGGCTGCCACACTGTTCTTCTGGGGTGCTCCCTGATTTCCAGCCTCTCTGTGACAGAACCGGCAACCGAGACTTCCCAAAAGGAGTAAGCGCCCAAGCAGTGCGCTCCCTCTTGACCCGCGTCTTGCTGAGGAGGCTGCCAGCGCTGCCTTCACACAGGGCGCTCCCCTGTTTCCCACGCCCCTGTGACTGGGACACACTGCCCTTCTGGGAGCTCAGGCCGGGCAGAGAAGCGCAAAGTCTGTGCTCTCCAAAATCGAGAAATTAAACAACCCTCACAGGGACATGGGACAAATTGCTCAAAAGCGGGACTGTCCCACCAAAAGCAGGACGTCTGGTCACCTTGTGCTAGACTAATCTTATCTCTTTTTATGATAAGAGTGACAAACTTGGTGGAGGGAGGTTCAAACCTGGCGGTAAGCCACTGTGGTTTGTCAGTGTGGCCCCAATCCACAGGCTTAATTATCTACACATTAGGCCACACTTGAGTATTCGAATATAAATGTGTTAACTCTGATGATGCTCTCTTATGACAAGAATGAATTGTAGGCCGGCCTCATTCTATTCCAGAATACTTTGGGCCACAGCATGCCAGAGAGCGTTCCGATTTTCCTGGCTAAAATATGTGAGTTAAGTATCCTCTTTCTGTCACAGAAAATTAACGTTTGTTTACCGAACCGATCCCATTTCCTCTTGTAGACATTCAACTCTCTGGCCAGGCCACTGGTTAAGAATTATGAATTTTTCAGTCTTCGCAGGAAAGTCTTTAAAGTATCCAAAACTTGTGTCACGAGTGAATGTTAGCCGGTGCTAGAAATAGTTGGATACGCTGACCTAGATACAAATGTTCATCCTCGATGGAGGAATTTGGGGGCCTTCTTGAAATTGTGCGAACGCCACAGATCTGAAATTTGTTCCAGCACAGACTTCAGTTTGATATCATCTACTGTTCGTAGAGACTGCATCAAACAATTTGGGATGCGCAAACACTGCGATTAGAATCTCCCGTTGATGTGTTTCAAGCTAAGTACCATTCAACTGCTTTGAAGACGATGGCGGTTGTGTGGGTGTGCTTAATTCTTTCCCCTGATATCATTTTGGAAGCTATTTTGCTTGTTTTAGGAGAGAAGCAGGGATGGGTTGGCCATTAAAACCACTGGGGGAAGTCTCAGTGGGTTCGTGGTCTGAGAAACTGTCCCCCCGGAGCAGGGACACCTGAGCCTGGACGGCACATCACCAAGCGGGAACTCTGCCTACATTGAGACAGTGGCCATGGCTGCAAGATGAAGGTAAGGTACTAATGCCCCCTCCCCAAGCCAGAAGCCCCAGTTCTGCAGAAACCCCAGAGGGTTATGGAGACTTTTAGGGCTATCAAGCCACAGGAGCAGGAGCAGGAAACAGTGCCAGAAAGATGGATGCTCCAACTGAGGGCAAATCAAGGACGTAGGTAAGGGGAGGTTTCTTTGGTTCACCCCCCCCCCATTACATGTTCAAAGCTTTTAAGCTCGTTTGTGTGTGTTTTTTGTATTTTTTGTGTTTTTCTGTTTTTGGCCTGCAGGGGGCGCAGTTTTTAGGCTAGCAGCACCAAAATCTCAGGGGATTTTTCAGAGCTCTCCTGATGATACCCTTAAGAAGTTAGGTGAGGTTTGGTTCAGGGGTTCCAAAGTTATGGACTCCCAAAGGGGGTGCCCCATCCCCCATCATTTCCGATGGGAGCTAATAGGATATTGGGGCTACACCTTTGAGGGTCCATAACTTTGGACCCCCTGAACCAAACCTCACCAAACCTGGGTGGTATCATCAGGAGAGTTTCCTAAAGATACCCTGAAAGTTTGGTGTTGCTAGCTTAACAGTTACACCCCTGACAGCAGGCACTGCTCAAATTTCCCCAGATTCTCCTTTTAAATCCACCCCCTTCGGCATGGACTTAAAGGGACTGCTGTGAGGTCCCAGTTTAAACATTGAAAGTGATGTTGTTTCGGGGTGGGGGATAATCCACCCCAAAACAGCAACACTTTCAATGTTGTTTTAACCGGGGACCCCAGATTCTCCCTTAAGGTGGATTTAAAAGAAGAATCTAGACTCCTAGTTAAACACCATTGAAAGTGATGCTGCTTTTGGGGTGGATTCCACTGGAGGTGTTTTGTGAGAGATGATGCTGACATTTGTTTGGTAAAATGTTTTGCTGGGGGTGGCAGAAGTTTACATGCTTAATACCCACTTGCCCTGGCTTGGAGCTGTTTCTCAGTCTAACAACCTACCTCATAGGATTGGTGTGAGGACAAAATTAGGAAAGAGAGTTGGTGAGAGCCATGTATGTTTTGCTGGGGGTGGGAGGCGTTTTGTGAGCTAGTGCAAAAATCATTTTTCGGTCATGGTGGGGGAGGGTTGCTGCCTATACGGGGGGTGGGGCAGGCTCCAAACTCAGGTTTTGTCCCCGGGCTCCAGTTTGCCTAGATACACCTCTGCTCTGAGGCCAGGGACAGAAGTCTCTTGTGGCCTCTCTGGAGGACAGGGCAGAAGGGACTGCTGGCTGGGAGCCCAGCCAGGGGCTGGGTGGGGGCGGGGGGTGAAGCCAGGCAGGGGCGGAGCTGAGGGGCGGGTCTTGAGCAGCAGTGCCGTAGGAGGCTAAGAGCTCGTGTATCTAATCTGGAGGAACCGGGTTCGATTCCCAGCTCTGCCGCCTGAGCTGTGGAGGCTTATCTGGGGGAATTCAGATTAGCCTGTACACTCCCACACATGCCAGCTGGGTGACCTTGGGCTAGTCACAGCTTCTCGGAGCTCTCTCAGCCCCACCTACCTCACTTCTTCTTCTTCTTCTTCTTCTTCTTCTTCTTCTTCTTCTTCTTCTTCTTCTTCTTCTTGAGGAGGTGTGGCCACGCCCCCGGGGTGGGGGTGTGTGGCCCTGCTCCCTGAGTCCCACCCCCGACCCCCCCCCAAAAAAATTCTATACCTATGTCCCTGCCCTGGCGGGATTTACAACACAGAAATAACCCCTCAAAATGTTTTTTCTCCAGATGGAAAGGTTACAGTACTGCATGGCGTCCTGTAAACTCTAGCTTCGGTCCTATGCCAGCCTTCTTACCAGCAGCAAGAATTCTCCTCTAAGAATAATCTCAATGATCAGGCCAGAGTACACCCTGGAAAATCCAGCTGTGCTAGAATGGAATCCCTTCATGCAAGACGAGGCAGCGTGCGTCTGTTACTGTCATCCCAGCCACATCGCTGCAGTTACGGAGCAACTAGTAAGCCGGGAGGGGAACGTCCGTTGCCAAATCATGTCACTCTTGTGTGATGTCCCCAGTCAGGGCCGACGTGCTGATGGGAACGTCTTCTAGCATTGTCTTTGCAAGATGGAATCCAAGTTGCCAGCAATTCCCTTTGTGGACTTGAGTAATAAATATGTTCATTTTAAACATGCATGATTCACAGAAACACGTAACACTTGGGATAAAAACTCACACTGGGTTATCCTCATTAATTCTTCAGCATTTTGTGGCTTTTAAAGTACACAGAAGAGGGGACTTGTGAACAACAACAACAACAACAACAAAAAGATCTACTGACAAACTGCCAGCTCCATTATTCCCTCCAGATGCTGGCCCCAGCTAACAGCTGGAGAAGATGGGAAGAGATTGCAGAAGTTCCGCTGAGCACATCAGCTCAATTGGCTTCCAACAGAGGCCAAAGGTCCAGAATAAGCCCAGATTGGCCCTTCCAGGAACAGCAAAGGAAGCTTTTGAACTGGTAAAATAAAAGCGTAAGGAAGAGAAATGAAGTGATAAGAAAGAATTAAAGAAGCAGAATGAAATGAGAATGACAAAGGCTATGCATCTGCGTTCTGTACCTCAGTGCCAGGAAGTATGCGTCCATCAGTGCCAGGAAGTACGCGTCCATCAAAAAGGACTTTCAATCCAGAACAATGGGACGTTTCTAGAGATCACACAGAAGTGCTGAATTGTGTCTGAGCAGGAGATACTATTCCAACTTGCCCATTAATAATAATCACTTTAATATAGACAAGCCTTTATTGGCATTCCAAAATACAATAAAACAATTGTCCATAAAAGACAGATAGATACAACAACCATTCAGAGTCTTATCAATGGTGTAGTCCAAATGAACTCATCAAAAGTGCCAGTCCCATACACCTCTCCACAGACCAGACTGAAAACCCACCAACAGAGCCCAGCCACACAACAGCATACAGTATCAACACTCCACTATAAAACACAGAGTTTGTTGGGGTGGCGCCAAACACAGAACAAGGGACAGGGGACAAGGAAATGGGTGAACAATTGATCTGACTCCCATAGGTTGCCACAGCCTTCAGTTGTCACTCCATCTGGCAATCAATAACAAAACTATGACATCTCTCTCGATAATAATAATCACTTGTCGAAGGCCTTCACGGCCAGAATCACTGGGGTGTTGTGTGGTTTCCGGGTTGAATGGCCGTGTTCTATTAGCATTTTCTCCTGACATTTCGCCTGCAGATGTCAGGAGGCAAAATGTCAGGAAAAAATGCTACTGAACACGGCCATACAGCCCGGAAACCAGACAACACCCCGATAATCACTCGCCCATTTTCTCAGCATGAAAGCAAAGAGTAGGATCCAACAGAACCATCAAACAATCAAGACCTCTCTTCTGCTGCTTAATCTAGTACATGGAACACTACAGAACAATAGAAGAAACCAGCTGTGATGGATCTTATAGCTTACATTTGGGCAAAAGGAATTGAAAGCAAAAGAGAAAAGCAAAAATAGGAATAAACTGAAGTCACACAGACTCAGCCTTTTTTAAAAAAATTGGTAGCCATCTGAATAACCCTGACTAGCCCTATCTCGTCAGACCATGGAAACTAGGCAGTGGTGGGATCCAAAAATTTTAGTAACAGGTTCCCTTGGTGGTGGGATTCAACCAGTGGCATAGCGCCAATGGGGCTGGGTGGGGCACGACAGGGGCGTGGCCAGGCATTCCAGGGGCGGGGCATTAATAATTTCTCTGTTACTGTAAAAAACTCTTACTGTAAAAAAAAAGTTCCTAATTTCCAGCTGGTATCTTTCTGTCCATAATTTAAACTCATTATGGCAAGTCCTATCGTCTACTGCCAACAGAAACAACTACTTCTCCTCTAATTGACTGCCTGTCAAATACTTAATCCTTTCAAATACTTAATTTTGTTTCTAGAAATCAAAAGAAGGAGACTTTCCTTAAACAAGGAACTTCACCATATTTCTAAAACATGTTTTGAAAACAGCCCAACAGGGAGAATTGTCCCATTTTCTACCTTCGCTAACCAGCCACATAGGAAACAACAGGACTTTATGATTTTTGGACCGAATGGAATTTCTAACGGAAAAGCAGACCCAACTAGTAACCCCCTCTCGGCACACACAAACAATTAGTAACCCACTCTCGGGAACTGGTGAGAACCTGCTGGATCCCACCTCTGAAACTAGGCATGGTTGACTGTAGTTTGCACTCAGATGGGAAGTTCAGAATTGCTCTGCAGAGAAAGGCCATTGCAAACCACCTCTGCTGATCTCTTATCTTGAAAAGCCCATGAGTGGAACTTCATGAGATTGCCATAAGTCAGTGTTGGTGAACCTTTTCGAGACCGAGTGCCCAAATTGCAACCCAAAACCCACTTATTTATCGCCAAGTGCCAACACGGCAATTTAACCTGAATACTGAGCTTTTAGTTTAGAAAAAACGGTTGGCTCCGAGGCGTGCGTTACTCGGGAGTAAGCTTGGTGGTAGTCAGTGGCTTTGCTTTGAAGCACCCGTGCAACGGGTAAATCACGACCCTAGGAGGGTTTACTCAGAAGCAAGCCCCACTGCCAGCAACCGAGCTTACTCCCAGGTAAAGGATCGTGCTTTAGTTCTTCGCATGAAAATCAGTGGGGTTTAACAGCACTTAACAGGGTTACCTACACTGCTTCCCCAAAACTAGGTCTTAGGTTTAATGCTAATAATCGAGCCCAGCAGCCCAGGCCAGCCTAGATGTGTGTGTGAGGGGGGACTCTGCGTGTGCCCACAGAGAGGGCTCTGAGTGCCACCCGTGCCATAGGTTCGCCACCACTGCCATAAGTGATTGGATGTGACAGGCAGATTCCTCCTCCTCCTCTTCCTCCTCCTCCCTGTGTTGCTCCATGTGTGTGTATTTAGTGCCATCCAGTTGCTTCTGACTTATGGTGATCCTATGAATTGATAACCTTCAGAACATCTTATCGTTAAGGAACCTTGCCCAGGTCTTTCAAACGGAGGGCCGTGACTTCCTTTATAGAGTCAATCAATCTCATGTTGAGTCTTCCTCTTTTCCCGCTGCCTTCCGTTTTGCCTGCCCTTATTGCCTTTTCCAGAGACTCTTCTCTTCTCATCATGTGACCGAAGCGCAGCAGCCTCAGTTTCGTCTTTTTAGCTTCTAGGGAGAACTCAGTTTTCGTTTGATCTAGAACTGTGATGGCGAACCTATGGCAAGTGTACCACAGGTGGCACGCAGAGGCCTCTCGCCAGGCACGCGAGTGCCCGAATCTCCCCCTCCCCCGAGCAGGTTGCCTCCGCCATTCCCCCTCTTCCCACCTTCTCCCTGGGGCACAGGGGGAATGGCGGCGGCGACCAAGCAGGCAACCCCCTCTGCCCGAGGGAGAGGGTGGTTGCCTTCACCTCCACCCCCCCCCACCCCCATCAAGCTTTCATGGATCACTGGGTCTATGGCCTGCATCTGTGTCTGGCATCTTCAGAGGTGTATCACAGAGGGAAGTCACAGAGCGTATCACAGTGTGTAACAGACTTCCCCCTGTGATACACTTCTGAAGGGGCCAGACACAGATGCAGGTAAAATGTCAGGAGTAAGATCCACCAGACCACGGCCACACAGCCTGGAAAACCCACCAGAACCTGTAAAGCCTCAGTATTCAGGTTAAATTGCCGTATTGGCACTTCGCGATAAATAAGTGGGTTTTGAGTTGCAGTTTGGGCACTCGGTCTCGAAAAGGTTTGCCATCACTGATCTAGAAGAACCCATTGATTTGTGGGGAGTTTGTCCATAGTACCCATAAAACTCACAGGTTCTCACAGGTTCCCGAGAGTAGGTTACTAATTATTTGTGTGTGCCGAGAGGGGGTTACTAATTGGTGATTTTGCCACATGATTTTTGCCTTAGTTACGCCCCTCCTCTCAGCAGTAGCACGCAGAACTGGAAGCAGTCTAGCAGGAGGTGCACCGCCGTGCGTGGCAGCCTGCGCCTGCGTGCATCCGTTTCCCGCCCAAGGACCGGCCCAGCAGCTGCGTCCTTGCCACAGCCCCGCCGAGGAATGCCCTGCCCCCGGAATGCCCAGCCACGCCCCCGTCGTGCCCCGCCCAGCCCCATTGGCGCTACGCCACAGTTTGAATCCCACCACCATGGGAACCTGTTACTAAAATTTTTGGATCCCACCACTGATAGTTTGTATAAGATTGCAGAACTTTCTACCGCTTGCACATAATGCAGATTGGCCTAGTGATAAGGTAACAGTTTTCTGAATCATTGTCTCTGCAGTTTTGCATAATCTGACACTAGACAGTAGACACAATTGCTTCATGGCTAGACGTCTCTCTCCCCCAGCCACTGGAATGTCACACCCTGAAGCTATTGAGAGCGGGATGCTGAACAGTTTGCTGCTGTTTTGAATTTGAACAGCGAGAGAATCAGACACAGGGATGGCAAAAAGGAGAAGAGGGCAGTGATTGCACCTGGAAACCTGAGTGCAGATTACCTGCTTTAGAAGTCCCATCTGCTCCACTTAGTAAATGATTGCACATTGCAAAGATACTGTAAGTCACAGAGGAAACTGATCGGCTTAGAACAGGGGTCTGCAGCTTGCAGCTCTCCAGATGTTCATGGATTACAAATCCCATTAGCCCCTGCCAGCATGGCCAATTGGCTGGCAGGGGATGATGGGAATTGTAGTCCATGAACATCTGGAGAGCTGCAGTTTGCAGACCCCTGGCTTAGAACTTGTTCCTTGTGAACACGGAGTGAGCCAAGCTCCTTTTGTAACAATTTCCGTCCTCTAGCACCAAAGTTATTGCTGGCAAGCAGATTGGACTGAAGGGACCGCCTCCGAGGGAAATGGTTTTTGACCTCAAATCACTCCAAAGGAACGTAATGTCGAAAAGCTGCTTGGCCTATTCAGTGCTAATTTAGAAATTATATTTCAAATTCAGCTGCCGCTGAAAACCTATTTCCGTCCGTTGCTGACCCATGTAGAAGAAAGCAACGTTTAAACGCTCCCGTGCGTGGCCAAAGCAGATGGAACATTTGCCATCCAGCAGGTAATGCTGGCCAAAACCGTGGTGGAGAGATACAGCCAAACCGATACCCAAGCCTGAGGGCGAAAAGAGTTTGTCATTTCTTCTCTCTGTTCATTTTGTGCAATTAACTGCTGAGATTAAGGGAGTAAAAGGCTGTTTAACTGTAAGGGAACCAACTACCAGAGTAGTTGAAATTTGGGACTTGGATCTAGGAGACTCGAGGTTCAGCTCCCGGAACCATAAGACAATATGGGCGAGCTTGAGTCAGTCAGTGTCATTCAGCCTAACCTACCTTACTGGACTGTTGAGGACAGAATAAAGTTGAGGATGGAGTAAAGTTGAGGATAGCCCCAAAGGTGCTAAATAAATCTATATATATAAAAAGCTAACAGTGTTTTTGTTGATGATAGTATAACTCAGTAACTGCTGGGCCAATTCCTCTGAAAATTCCCAGCCACTATAGTCAGCCAGGCGAGAGTGTTTTTAGATGTTCACATACCTGAAATTTCACACCTGGCCCAGGTAAAACGCCTTTTTCCTGGTGCTCCATGGTGAAGGACATGAAGCTGGCTGTGTGTAACTGTCACCCTTAGAATGTTCGCTCAGATGGCCAGAAATGAGCAGTGAAAACAGTGCATAGGCAGTAACTCAAGTAGAAGTGAAACACATACACACACATACACATGAGGGAGAGGGAAGGGAGGGAGAGGGAGGGAGGGGAGGCATGCATGGGAAGAGAAGTGAGAGAGGGAAGAAAGTGAGGGGTGGCATGCAAGGGAGGGGAGGCAGGGGGCCCAGCATCTTGATATCACCCACCCACCCTAGCGGAGGGAAAAGGAAGGGAAGGAGGGGGAGGGGTGCCATGCAAGGGAAGAGAAGTGAGAGGGGGGAGAGAGTGAGGGGCGACATGCAAGGGACGGGAGGGAGGGGCCAGGCACGCTAGATTCCCTGAATACTGCAGTTACAGTTAAGAAAACCAGGCACTCATTACTCAGGAGTAAGCTCTGTATAGCAACCGTCACAAACTTTGAATGGCTGCGTCGCGCCCCTCAGCCTAGATGTGTGGGAGGTGTGCCTTTCCATTCCCCCCCCCAAGGAATGTGGGCACACACATCAATGACATCGCACAGTATCAGGCTGGGTGTTTGCATGAGCACGTACTGCCGGCCTCTGCAATTGATTTGCTGCTACTGTTCCTTTTCCATTTCACCACAATAAGCCACACCAACGCGTGGCCGGGCCCCGCTAGTAAATACTTATTTTTGCATTTTGCACCCACCCCCCTTCACCTTGCTGGTGGTTGTATACCTCCTGGGGAAAGCATATATGTACCTTTATATTTTTCCTGGTGTCCCTATCCTGCCCTGCTCTGCCCTGCTCTGCTGTGAATGGCCTAGGCCAGTGGTGGCGAACCTTTGGCACTCCAGATGTCATGGACTACAATTCCCATCAGCCCCTGCCAGCTTGGTCAATTGGCCGTGCTGGCAGGGGCTGATGGGAATTGTAGTCCCTAACATCTGGAGTGCCAAAGGTTCGCCACCACAGGCCTAGGCTAACCCTATCTTGGCAGATCTCAGAAGCTAAGCAGGAACAGCCCTGGTCATTATTTGGATGGGAGACCACCAAGGAATACCAGGCGTTCTATGCAGAGGCAGGCAATGGCAAACCATCTCTGTCTCCTGCCTGGAAAACCCTATCGGGTCACCATAAGTTGGTTAGGACTTCATGGGGGGAAAACTGAGCAAAGAGCGTTAAACATGTGACTCTTGTTCTTTAAAAATTAGGAGCCAGAACACAAGGGTTGCCAACTCTGGGTTGGAGAATTCCTGAGGATTTGGGGATGGAACTTGGGAAATGTGAGGTTTGGGTAAAAGATGGATCTTAGTGGGGAATAATGCCATAGAGTCCACCCTCCAAAGCTGCCATTTTCTCCAAGGTGATCTTTACAGCCTGGGGATAAGTTATAATTCCAGCAGATCTCCAGGTACCACCTGGAAAATGGCAACCCTTCTGGGTAACTGTCAGGTTCACTCACAGTCCCCATGCCTGGTAGGCTCCATTCTCCCTTCAAGTTATCAATTGATCACAATTCACCAGCCCTACAACTAATTGCAGCCCTACATTAAACCTTGCAAGCCAAAGAAACTCTTTCCCCATTGGTTCCTGGTGCCACAGAACAAAAAGCCACCTCTGCATATGAAAAAGTCAAAAAGGGGGGAAAGTTTGGGTCTGGTTTCTTCCAGAAGAAAAACATAATGTGATTGGTAACAATATGTTGAAACAGTAAAGCCAGCATGTCACTACATCTTCCCAATTCTCCCATCATGTTCTAGGTTCCTCACTATATCTCAGTACTCCCAGGATGTTCTAGGCTCCTCACTACATCTTCTCAGTTCTCCCAGCAAGTTCTAAGCTCCTCACTACATCTCAGTTCTCCCCGCAAGTTCTAGGTTCCACACTACATCTCCTCAGTATTCCCAGCATGTTCTAGACTACTCACTGCATCTTCTCAGTACTCCCAGAACGTTCTGGGCTCCTCACTACATCTTCTCAGTTCTCCCAGTAAGTTCTAGGTTCCGCATTATATCTCAGTACTCCCAGAACGTTCTGGGCTCCTCACGACATCTTCTCAGTTCTCCCCGCAAGTTCTAGGTTCCGCATTATATCTCAGTACTCCCAGAACATTATGGGCTCCTCACTACATCTTCTTAGTTCTACCAGCAAGTTCTAGGCTCCTCCCTACATTTCCTCCATACTCCAGCACATTCTAGGCTCCACACTACATCTCAGTACTCCCAGCACATTCTAGGCTTGACACTACATTGTTCTTTAAATGGCAAATCTTGACCACACATGTAAAGCTGGCTTTTGCAGTGAATGCATGTCAGCATTTGCAACCTCAGTGCTTCAAAGGAGAGCAGAGGAAAGGAGTTTATTTCTGCCCGAGGACTGCAGATCTTTGTGTTCAGTGCTTTCCAAAGCCAGAGGAGCTGCCAGGGGTCTGTTTGGCTACGAGCACAGTTTTCACTGGAACATGTTCGTTTTTCACAGTGACAAAAGCAGCGGAGCGTTGCAAACATTTAAAAACCATTAAAATATCATGGAAAGATCCCGATGTGCTTAATCTCAGGACATGAACTCCAAATGGGCTCCCGGACATCAACTCCATCTGGACGTAGAAGGACAAAACATCCCACACAGGAGAGCAAGAGGTGGAGAGGCCGGCGTGACTCCACCCACAATGACTGTAGATGTCCTTGAGGCAGCCCCCCTACCAGGCAGAGAATGAGCCCCATTCACACTGTAGTGCTGCGCCAGTAACAGAGAGCAAATGTGGTATAGTGGTTAGAGAGTGTCAGACTACAACAGGGGTCTGCAACCTGTGGCTCCCCAGATGTTCGTGGACTACAAATACCATCTGGCCATGCTGGGAGGGGCTGATGGGAATTGTAGGCCATGAACATCTGGAGAACATCTGGAGATTGGTATAGTAGTTAGAGAGTGTCAGACTACAACAGGGGTCTGCAACCTGTGGCTCTCCAGATGTTCATGGACTACAAATCCCATCTGGCCATGCTGGGAGGGGCTGATGGGAATTGTAGTCCATGAACATCTGGAGAACATCTGGAGATTGCAGACCCCTGGACGAGACTCTGAGAGACCCAGGTTCGAATCCCCACTCTGCCATGGAAGCTGGATGGGTAACCTTGGGCCAGCCTTAATGTGAGGATAAAATGGAGAAGAGGAGAATGCTTGAAATCCCTATTTGGGAGAGAGGCGGGGCATAAATCAGTTAAAGCAATAAATAAACAAAACAAGGGCTAAGTAGAAACACAACCAACTATGGCAGTGATATCTAGATCCAGCTGCTCTCCTGCCCTTCCTTGGTCTACCCCAGGGCAAAGCAAAGGGTCACCATCAGTGGTGGGATCCAAAAATTTTAGTAACAGGTTCCCATGGTGGTGGGATTCAAACTGTGGCGTAGCGCCAGTGGGGCTGGGCGGGGCATGATGGGGGCGTGGCCGGGTATTCCGCGGGCAGGGCATTCCTGGGCGGGACTGTGGCAAGGACGCAGCTGCTGCGCCAGTCCTTGGGTAGGAACCGAATGCACACAGGCACAGGCTGCCACGCACGCCGGTGCACCTCCTGCTAGACTGCTTCAAGTTCTATGTGCTACTGCTGAGAGGAGGGGCGCAACTAAGGCAAAAATCACGTGGCAAAATCACCAATTAGTAACCCCCTCTCGGCACACACAAATAATTAGTCACCTACTCTCGGGAACCTGTGAGAACCTGCTGGATCCCACCTCTGGTCATCATGATCCACCACTGCTGCAACTTAGCAACACTTACACCCCCCCCCCCCAAGGTGTGAGTAAGGAGGGAGTTGACCTTGCCCAGTGCTGCAAGGGGTGGGCCCAGTCCTGGCTGGCTGGCTAGCCTGGCAAGGGTTGGGTGCCGGTTGGGCACCCTGTTATGCAGGGTTGGCTGGGCAAGTCTGTTGTCCCTTCCTTTTGGGGGGCCTGGGTGAACTGAGGGTAGAAGTCCTTTTCCAGGGCCTCATTTTCCTCCCAATCTGGCTCTACTGAAGGGGGAGTGGAATTGGAGGATGCCAGGATGATTAACAATAGTTAGAACCCACATGAATCCAGCAGAGGGACGACTCGGTGAGAAGGTGCTAAGCAGTGGTGGGATCCAAAAATTTTAGGAACAGGTTACCATGGTGGTGGGATTCAAACAGTGGCGTAGTGCCAATGGGGCTGGGCGGGGCACAACGGGGGCGGGGCCGGGCATCCCGGGGGCGGGGCATTAATAATTTCTCTGTTACTGTAAAAAACTCTTACTGTAAAAAAAAAGTTCCTAATTTCCAGCTGGTATCTTTCTGTCCATAATTTAAACTCATTATAGCAAGTCCTATCGTCTACTGCCAACAGAAACAACTACTTCTCCTCTAATTGACTGCCTGTCGAATACTTAATACTTTCAAATACTTCATTTTGTTTCTAGAAATCAAAAGAAGGATACTTTCCTTAAACAAGGAACTTCACCATATTTCTAAAACATGTTTTGAAAACAGCCCATCAGGGAGAATTATCCCGTTTTCTACCTTCGCTAACCAGCCACATAGGAAACAACAGGACTTTATGATTTTTGGACCTAATGGAATTTCTAACGGAAAAGCAGACCCAATTAGTAACCCCCTCTCGGCACACGCAAATAATTAGTAACCCACTCTCGGGAACTGGTGAGAACCTGCTGGATCCCACCTCTGGTGCTAAGCAAAATGGCTGAAATCTAGAACAAGCATTATTGCCTTTTCCAGTATGCCCTGGAGTGCCTTCAAAACAGAAACAGCTGTTGCACTATCATACAATAATGTTATAACACTCCGCTCTGAGATCCTGCCCCTATCAGCCAATCAGCATCAGTAGTCGGACCTGCCCGTTGTAACGCTGCCAGAACAATTGGCAGATTTGCAGGGTAGAAGGGATGAGTGTTTGAAGCAATTTGCAGCAGCAGAGCGAAGCAGAGTTCCGAAGCCTGTTCAGAGTTTTCCTAATAGTTGATACCATCAGTACAAGTGCATCCTTCCTAATCATGAGTAATATTGAAACATGAAAGGCCGCCTAACTACACCGGGGACAAGATTTTTGGACAGCTCTTCAGAGGGGAAGGGGGTTCTTAAGAAGATAGCACAGGGGTCTTCAAACTATGGCCCTCCAGATGTTCATAGACTACAATTCCCATGAGCCCTCCCACTTGGCCAAGCTGGCGGGGGCTGGTGGGAATTGTAGTCCATGAACATCTGGAGGGCCATAGTTTGAAGACCCCTGAGATAGCACAACCCATCCAGAAACAAGCACCACATGAATCGAAAGTCAGGTTGATATTTTAGTTCTGCTTCTGCTGCGCTGCCCTTTCAAACTGTGCCTCCTTGATACCTGGTAATCCAACCAGGCAGCGTTGATTCAGGCTGTCCACCTGAATGTCTCCAAAGGAAGAAACATGAAAACAATGACTGTCTTTTACCAGAGTGCACCATCAGGTGATCACATGAAGCTACCTTGTACCGAGTTAAATCACTGATCCATCAAAGTCATTATTGTCTCCCCAGGATATCCCACAGTGGTCTTTCCAATCAGCTGATTCTTGTTCGTGGAGATGCTGGGAGCGAAACCTGGGACTTTCTGCAGGCAAAGCAGGTATTCTACCAGTGCGCCACAGGACCTCCTCAACATCTCAAGGTGTACCACCCCTTGGCCTCTCCATCCCAGGCAAAGAACTGGACCCATAACTTTTCAGACTCAAAGCAAAAATCATACCCCTTCGCCAGTGATGGCGAACCTTTTTGAGACCAAGTGCCCAAACTGCAACCCAAACCTCACTTATTTATCACAAAGGGCCAAGACGACAATTTAACCAGAATACTGAGGTTTTAGTTTAGAAAAAACAACTCAAACATTACCATCTTTCCTTGAACAAGATCTACCAGACCATGACCACACAGCCCAGAAAACCCACAACAACCAGTTGAATCCAGCTGTGAAAGTCTTCGACAATACAATCCACTGTAACGGTGGCTGCCTGGGGAATCCACCACAATGGTGGAAAGAAGGGGCTGGGAATTGAAGAAGAAGAAGAAGAAGAAGAAGAAGAAGAAGAAGAAGAAGAAGAAGAAGAAGAGGAGGAGGAGGAGGAGGAGGAGGAGGAGGAGGAGGAGGAGTTTGGATTTATATCCCCCCTTTCTCTCCTGCAGGAGATTCAAAGGGGCTTACAATCTCCTTGCCCTTCCCCCCTCACAACAAACACCCTGTGAGGTGCGTGGGGTTGAGAGAGCTCCGAAAAGCTGTGACTAGCCCAAGGTCACCCAGCTGGTGTGTGTGGGAGTGCACAGGCTAATCTGAATTCCCCAGATAAGCTTCCACAACTCAACCGGCAGAGCTGGGAATCAAACCCGGTTCCTCCAGATCAGAGTGCACCTGCTCTTAGCCACTGCTCTTAGCCACTGCGCCACACAGGCAAGCAGGAAGCATTTGAAACTTGGGTTAAAGGGGAAAAGTCACTAATTTAGTGACTAATGACTAAAAGTGACTAAATTAGTGACTAAAAGTCACTAATTTAGTGACTTTTATTTCATTTCATTCTAGCAAATAGAATGGGTTAGAAGCAGTGGTGGGATTCAAATAATTTAACAACCGGTTGTTTACAAGCACCATTTTAACAACCGGTTCTGCCCAAGTGGTGCGAACCGGCTGAATCCCACCACTGGTTAGAAGCATTTGGGGGGCAACTTCTGTGGGAACTCTTTCCCCCTCCCATGCTTTTAAACAGGGCCTATTTGGCCGGAGCAGAATCAGCCAAAGTTACTTTTGATGGTTTGCATTGGGATTGTGGGTTGATAGGCTGTGAAGATAATTAAGTGTTTGTGGTTTAACACTCATAGTATCTTGAATTACTGGGACACATTGAGATATAGTTAGAGTGACCAGACGTCCCGCTTTTGGCGGGACAGTCCTGCTTTTAAGCAAGTTGTCCCGCGTCCCGCGGGGTTTTTTAAATCTCCCGATTTTTGGAAGGCTGCCGCACTGCCTTCTGGGGCACTCCCCTTTTCCCGCCCTGTGACAGGGCGGGAAACAGGGGAGTGCCCCAGAAGGCAGTGCGCTCCTGTGGCTGCGTGCATGCGCGTGTGCGCGCGTCCCACTTTAAAAAGGTGAAAATCTGGTAACCTTAGATATAGTGTGGTGCCGTCAGTAGCAGTGCTATTTTGATAGTGGCTATGGATGGAATTTGGAAGGACAGAAGGAAGAGGGTATGGAGGAGAGACCCAGAGGCACGGGGGCTTGCCTCAGAGAGCCAGGAAGCTGCCTGGAACTGAAATGGAAAGGCAGGATATACATTATGGAACCAGTGATCTGAGGACAAAAAGTAGACAGAGACCCTACAAAATATAAACGCTGCTCTCAATGCAAAACTGCTTATTTTGCTGAAATGCCACGGCCCACAGAGGAACAAAGTTCTCTTAGCTGCATCTTATTTGTATAGGTTAATTCATTTAAATATATGCATAGTTCTTTTTAATCAGCCATTGATGAATGGTATAATGAATGCCCATATGGTTATTCTCATTAAAACCCACAGAACAGCCTTCAGGTCTTGGCAAGATCTCTTTCTGTTGAATGTTCAGCTTAGGGATTCCAACTCAGGCCTGGGAAATTCCTGGACATTTGGGGGCGTCGCCCGTGGAAGAGGGAATTTGAGGAGGGATTTCACTGAGAATCTATGGTATACCATAGAGTTTGCCCTCTGGAACTGCCATTTTCTCCCAAGAAGTGGAACTCTGTCGTCTGGAAATCCGTTGTAATTCAGAACTACAGGCCCCGGCTAGGATTGGCAACCTTACGCTTTGTGCCAGCCAGCAAAGAGACGGCAAGCCATAAGACTGTCACGCTGTGTTCTCTTCCCAAACCTGTTGCCAATCCACATAATGCATTGATGCTTCAGCTTTAAAGGGAAATGCAACAAAGCTTCTCTCCTGTCTAATTACCATTATTCCAGGGCACAATTGAGGTTTCTTTCCTGGCTACGACCTCCTTTAAATTGCACTTGAAAATAATCTTGCCCCGCACTCTTACAGTGTTAAGCTAACAAAACGCTTTCCTGAAAGGTAGCCTTGAGAAAGCCAGCAAAGGAAGCCAGCCTGCTAAAAGGTTGCTTGTTGAAAAGACACACAAAGGATCTTTGTCTGAGGGGTTACTGGGTGGAAGACCTTCCTAGAAGACTGGTCTGTCTGGTCCTACATAACAGTCATAATCAGAATATCTAAGTATTTCCTACAGAACCTCTTTTGTCTGGAGCCATGGGGCATAAACATAGACCTCACTATATCAGCTCCACAGACGGCCTGAGCATTGTTTACGCAGGCTCCTGAGTTAACAGACTAGTACATTGTAATTCCCAATATGTTCGTCTTTCGTCTTTCTAGCAAAGTGTCATTATGACAGGCAGGGTAAAATGGAGACAGGATCATAGGGGGATATTGAGGGGGGGAGGTGAGAAAGGGGTGATGCCCTTACGGCAACGCTGTCCCCGAGAGCACAATTTAATTGATCTCATTATGGATGAATGGCAGCCATTCACTTTTCAGGGCAAAGGAGAGGGGTATACTCAAAAGATACCCCGTGGGTCAGAACAATCCCTTGTCCCTTGGTGGATCCAGAGTCAGGTATGAGGATCTAGGCCAGTGGTGGCGGACCTATGGCACGGGTGCCAGAGGTGGCACTCAGAGCCCTCTCTGTGGGCACGCACAGAGTCACACACACCCCCCACACACATCTAGGCTGGCCTGGGCCACTGGGCTCAATGATTAGCATTAAACCTAAGATCTAATTTTGGGGAAGCAGTAACCCTGTTAAGTGCTGTTAAACCCCACTGATTTTCATGCAAAGAAGAAAAGTGCGATCCTTTACCTGGGAGTAAACTCTGTTGCTGGCAATGGGGCTTGCCTCTGAGTAAACCCTCCTAGGGTCGTGATTCACCCATTGGAAGAGTTGCACGGTTGCTTCAAAGCAAAGCCACCGACTACCGCCAAGCTTACTCCTGAGTAACGCATGCCTCGGAGCCAACCCTTTATTCTAAACTAAAACCTCAGTATTCAGGTTAAATTGCTGTGTTGGCACTTTGCGATAAATAAGTGGGTTTTGGGTTGCAATTTGGGCACTCGGTCTCAAAAAGGTTCGCCATCACTGATCTAGGCTGACCCCAATGAATGCTGAAATCTAGGCTGACCCCAATGAGGAAGCCAGATAAGATGCTGGTAGATCCATAAAGCAAGATTCCAATAGGGACAAATTCCAATCAGGGTCTTAGTGCAACTGGAAAGGCATTTAAGCTTCCCCTGTGCCCATTTCCAAACCTTGGTAGTCTCCCAACCAAGTATTAACTAGGGCTGATCTTGCTTAACTCCCGAGATCTGCCAAATCCGGCTAGCCTGCGCCTTCTTCTTGGCCATCAAGTCACAGCCAACATGGTGGCCTTGTAGGATTTTCAGGGCAAGCGACATTCAGAGGTGGTTTGTCATTGCCTGCCTTTGTGTAGCTACCTTGGACTTCCTTGGTGGTCTCCCATCCAAGGACTAAGTAGGGCTGACCGTGCTTAGTTTGCAAGCTTTGAGAATCTAGAGTTTTCTTGCAGCAATTGGCGAGAGACAGCATGGTTTAATACGAAAAATATTTCAAACACAGGGATGCCACTCCCAAGGTGGGAACTGGAATTCTCCAGGAATTACCAATCTCCAGACTATAGAGATCAGTTCTTTTGAGATTTCACTGTGCAAATGAAGTAAATCTCTGGACTCGTGCAAAATGTAACTCGGCTTCTTTATTGCAACTAAATTCTAATGAACACAGAAATTGAATGCAACTTCACTGTTAATATCATCATTCTTACTTTTCCCCCCTCCCACCGCTGTTCCGAGTGGCAGTGGAAGAGCTGAGGAAGACTAGCCCTGGGTCTGCCTCACTGGTCAGAGACGGGCTCCGGAGAGCTCACAAATCAAAGAATAAATTCACAGAATCTGGCCAAAAATGGGGGGGGGGGTGGCGGTGCAGAGAGTCAGTTCCTCTAGTAGAGAAGAAACCTCATGAAACATATGGCCTGAGTTATTTTTGTGTCTCTGCTTCAAAGTTTGTGGGTTTACTCTACAAGGCCTTGTTTAGAACTGTACTTCACGAATGTGCTTTTTCAAAATTGCATCACCAGGACCGAGTCACTTTGGCAGCTAATTTCTGGAACAATCTGCAAAACATTCAAAAAGGCAACTAAACTGTAAATTTAGATACGATCTAAAAAAACCCACCACTTTTAACCAAACGTTTTGGAACATTATGGAAAATACATATAATTGCTGGCAGTCTCTTTTTGCTTCCCAAACTACATTTTTTTTAAAAATCCAACAACAAAAGGGTGGGGAGTTTGATCTGAAAAGATCACTGATCACCTTCCCAGTGGATTCCCGAGCAGAACAAAAGACCCATAAAAAACTCTTCCTTCAGTTTTGTGCAGAGAACACCGAACACACAAAACTGCCTTATACAGAGATCCCATTGGTCTATCTAGGTCAGTACAGCCTGCTTTGATTGGCATTCATTTCCAGGATCTCAGTTTTTCGTCGAGGAGATGCTGGGAATCAAACCTTCTGCTCCCAAAAGCAGATCCTCTACAAGATCCCCTGCAGCTGGATAAGTGACAACTGCATTTGCTGCACAACAAAATAAAACGTTTTGAGGCAGGATATAAAAATTTCCTCCAGGAAGTGCTGCACCATTTTGGGGCCAAAACATTTTATCTCCAGACTCCAGTCTGAAAATGTTTTAAATACTTGCTGGATTTTCGATTTCTGAAAAGGTTTTCAGAACGTTTTCACTTGCTGTGTGATCTCTTTCAGATGTTTCGCTCGCCTCTGTGTGACCTCCAGACTTTTTCCTCAGCGCCATTTTCTGAGTTGGTTCTGTCATCTGTCCTGAATTTTTTTGTCAGTTCTTTTTATTATTTGGGGGGTGATGTCTTCATAGCTACGAAGACACGACTCTTGAAGAATCAAAGCATGAAATTTTGAAGGTTCAAAGCCTTGGATCCATCATGAAGCATTAAAGAAACCCCAGAACAATCATAAAATGGCAGGCAGGAATCGTTTTGAGGGGATGAGTGTGAACAAATGGGGGGAGGGGATTGAAAACGTTTTGCAAATATTTTCAGCGACTTGTGTGGAAAAGGCGAGTGATGGTCAGCATTATGTAGTGTTTGCATTCTGAGTTTGAACTGAGGTATTTCTATCCACGCTTAGAAATAGGCCCCTTCCGAACATGCAAAATAATGCATTTTCAAACCACAACTTTCACAACTGTTTGCAAGTGGATTTTGCTATTCCGCACAGATTCAAAGAGCACTGAAAGCAGTTTGAAAGTGCATTATTCTGCATGTGTGGAATGAGCCTCAGTTTTAAAATCTCATTAATAAATCTGAAATTCCAGTCCTCAGGGGCTACAACGAAGCCATCAAACAGTGCAATGTCTAGTGAAAGAATGCCAATCAAAAGAGATATTGGCTCGAACTTCCAATAGCCACCCTTTGAAACTTTGGTGCTGATGACATTCTTTTTCTTCTACCAGAGTTCCCAGCCCCGTCCCTAAAACTTTTCCATTTCACAAAGAAAAAAGTTAAAGGCAGCCTTGATTCCTTCCTCCATGGGAGACCTGTAGATCCCCTGGGATTGCAATGACTCTCCATGTTACAGAGATCAGTTCCTCTGGAGAAAATGGATGTTTCAGAGGGCAGATCCTATGGTATTATGTCTTGTTGAAGTCCTGCCCCTCCACAAACCCAGAAGCAGCAGGGACGTAGTGGTTAAGAGCAGGTGTACTCTAATCTGGAGGAATCGGGTTTGATTCCCCGCTCTGCCGCCTGAGCTGTGGAGGCTTATCTGGGGAATTCAGATTAGCCTGTACACTCACTCCCACACACGCCAGCTGGGTGACCTTGGGCTAGTCACAGTTCTTCTGAGCTCTCTCAGCCCCACCTACCTTACAGGGTGTTTGCGGGGGGCGGGGAGGAGATTGTCAGCCCCTTTGAGTCTCCTTAAAGGAGAGAAAGGGATGGTATAAATCCAAACTACTACTACTACTACTACTACTACTACTACTACTACTACTACTACTACTACTACTACTACTCTCCTCCTCCTCCTCCTCCTCCTCCTCCTCCTCCTCCTCTCCTCTCCGGCCCTGCCCCATAATCTTCAGAACTTTTTCAACCCAGAGGTGCTCACCCTAAACCATGAACATTTTTTGAACAACTCTGTGCCTCCTCCTCCTTCATCCATTGGCACTGCAATGCTTGCAAAGGCATATTGAATCCCCTGTGCCAAGATATTCTGAAAGCAATCTGGGAAAAGCAGAATATGAAGCCAACAGCACAGTGTGCTTGATTGATCTGCCGTGTCAAACACGGACTCCTTGCATAGGATTTGGCACTGGGGTGGCTTGAATCTGAGAACTCTGCTCAGCCAAGATTTGAAGTCTTCCTCTTCAGTTGAAGTGTTGTTGTTTGGGCCGGTGGAAGGTGCCGACACCTTCTTGAAGTTTCAGATCAGGGCCCATTATATGTCTGCATTGGCAACACAAGAAGAAGAAGAAGAAGAAGAAGAAGAAGAAGAAGAAGAAGAAGAAGAAGAAGAAGAAGAAGAAGAAGAAGAAGAAGAAGAAGAAGAAGAAGAAGAAGAGGAGGAGGAGGAGGAGGAGGAGGAGGAGTTTGGATTTATATCCCCTCTTTCTCTCCTGTAGGAGACTCAAAGGGGCTTACAATCTCCTTGCCCTTCCCCCCTCACAACAAACACCCTGTGAGGTAGGTGGGGCTGAGAGAGCTCCGAGAAGCTGTGACTAGCCCAAGGTCACCCAGCTGGCATGTGTGGGAGTGCACAGGCTAATCTGAATTCCCCAGATAAGCCTCCACAGCTCAAGTGGCAGAGCTGGGAATCAAACCCGGTTCCTCCAGATTAGATACACGAGCTCTTAACCTCCTACGCCACTGCTGCTCTTGTTGGTGTCTAAGGTGCTACTAGAAGGCCTCAACAAGAAGGAGGATGTGGAGCCCTCTGTGACATCGGTAGGGATGCCAGCCTCCAGGTGGACCTGAATTACAACTCACCTCCAGACAACACAGATCAGTTCCCATGGACAAAATAGAAGTTTTGGGAGGGACGACTTCGTGGTGTCACATCCCAGTCAGGTCCCTGTTCTCGCCAGGCTCCACCCCCAAACCTCCAAGAGTTTCCCAAGCTGGATCTGGCAGCCCTGCCTCCCCCATCTCCTCGCCGGTGGCCAGGGGGGAACCTGCCAACCCCAGATGTAGACGACGAGACCCATCCCTGCCTCTATCCCAATCGCCTTGAGCGTGAGTGGAGCTGGATGTGGGTACACACGCAGCTGAGGAGAAAGAGATCTGTGAGTAGGTAAGCTCTTGGCAGGGAGGTGATGACGGAGCTAAGCCTGATGGCGCACGGTGGAAGGAGGTGATGACGGAGCTAAGCCTGATTGGCACACGGTGGAAGGATTTCTCTCCGCATGAGGTCTCTGGGGGCTTTCCCACAAGGCCAAGACACGCTGAGCGGCCAGCCAATATCTGGCAGGTTCTCTTCAACATATGAAAGAGACCATTGTCATTATCCCACCTGACTCTCTGAACACCACAGAAAGCAAAGAATTTATCCACGTGGGTTTGTATATATAAGCAAGTCGCCACCTTCAGCCTCCTATCGAGAAGGAATCTCCCTGCTCAGCCAGAATCCCAGCAAGAATACATGTAAATTGCCTTCCTCTTCTTTTACTTCCAGTCAGAAGGCCTCATACCTCTCTTCATACCAACAGAGTCTCCTGATAATCAGTTTTAATATCTGAAGCTAGGTATGAATCTAGTAGCACTTTAGACACCAGCAAGATTTTCGTGATACACACTTTCAAAAATCAAAGCAGAGTGTATACTCAGAAAAAAATTGTTGGTCTCTAAGGTGCCCCTGGACTCAAAGAAAGCTATTCTACTGCTTCCCCTCCATTGCATGCCACCCCTCCCTCCCCTCCCCCTCCCCTCCCTTGCACACCACTTTCCCCTCCCCCTCCCTTCCCCTCCACAAGGGTGGGTGGGCCATGTCCAGATGCCGCCCCTCCTCCCTTCCCTTGCATGCCACCCCTCACTCCCTCACCTTTCCCTTGCATGCCACCCCTCCCCCTCCCCCTCCCCTCCACTAGGGTGGGTGGGCCATGTCCAGATGCCAGGCCCCCCTCTCCTCCCTTGCATGCCACCCCTCACTCCCTCACCTTTCCCTTGCATGCCACCCCTCCCCCTCCCTTCCCCTCCACTAGGGTGGGTGGGCCATGTCCAGATGCCAGGCCCCCCTCTCCTCCCTTGCATGCCACCCCTCACTCCCTCACCTTTCCTTTGCATGCCACCCCTCCCCCTCCCTTCCCCTCCACTAGGGTGGGTGGGGCCCATGTCCAGATGCCAGGCCCCCCTCTCCTCCCTTGCATGCCACCCCTCACTCCCTCACCTTTCCTTTGCATGCCACCCCTCCCCCTCCCTTTCCCTCCACGAGGGTGGGTGGGCCATGTCCAGATGCTAGGGGCCCTCCCCTGCCTTGCATGCCACCACTCCCTCCCCCTCCCAACTGCCTTCTGAAACTATCTTCATGACCGTTTGAGATCAGTAGTCTTCATAATATCCCTTCACTAAATGTTACTTTCTTTTATTTCCACAAACAACTTGGGATGCAGTGAATTACATCCCAAAAGAAGATCTATTCTGGTGCAGCCCTATATATTCCATTCACATGCCCACAGCTAGGTGAGCTCTCTCGGGCTGTTTCCGCACAGCACAATTACACCGGGGTGGACCCAGGATCGTACATACCTGGGCTGGTTTCTGCCTTCACATGGCTCCCCGCTTCTTCCCAGGTGCCGAAGTAGGACTGGGAGGTAATATTCCAGTTTGTTCA